>NW_027107341.1:46952-51627 GCF_000696795.3 Halyomorpha halys | reverse complement strand
AATTTATGTTGAAGGTATGTTGTATTATATAATAAGTAATAATGTTATTGTAAATGTTTAAAAGTGAAGTTGTAATATAAGCTGTTAAATGTTTAGATGTCCCTGAGGATGGCTGGAAGGGCCGAAACGTAGGACAAATAAATAAATATATAGTGTTGAGACTATTTTGGATATTAAATTAATTAATTGTAATATCCTAATTTCATTGTAGCTCTAGGAAGTAACTATGATCACATGGAATGACTAGCAAAGATTCTTTGAGAACACTACTTATTTGAGAACCAGGGCTTGAACCATATGAATTCAAATCCTTATCCTCTCTGTCAGGAATACTTTTTTTTTTACTTTATTAAGTTTATTCACAACTGTAACAGTATTTTTACAACCAGCGAATGAGATGTAGAGAGAGAAGCAAAAATAAAATAAATAAATAAATAAAAATGTCATGAAGGTTAAGGTCATCCAATGATGCCTCTCCATTAAAATTGAAATTTAAAAATCAATTTAAGAGGTATAATCCAGCTAATTCGTAAACGTCGTCTCGTATCTGGTAAGTCTCGTGTTGATAGTCCTTGAATTAGAGGGTTATAGTGTGTGTTGGAAGTGCGTCGTGAAACCGTTTATATAATGATTTAATGGTTGTTTGTGCGTAGGGATTTCGTAAGTCTTTGTGTAAGTTCTTGTTACTGATGTAGGGGGGAGCGCTACTGATCAGTCTTGGTAATTTTTATTGAAATTGTTGCAGTTTCAGTAAGTTAGTTTTTTTGGCATATTCGTAAATTTGTGCACCGTAAGTCCTAATTGGTCTGAGAAGGTAAGTATAAATCTTAAGTTTTTCTGAAAGTGGTAATTTTGATCGTTTATTTAAAAGATGAAATAATAATATAAGTCGGAAATTTAGCTTTTGTTTTGTTATTTTTTATGTGCGGAGTCCATGTAAGTCGTTTGTATAATGTCAATTGTCAAGAATACTAAAATCCAAAAAAGAAACTCTTGCAATCTAAGGCTAAAGGCTTAAAATGCTATGATAAAGCCCGCTCTGATACACGGTATTATACTGATGAGGGACCTGGACTCTAACAGGAACCCTAGAAAGGCAACGAGGTCATGATGTGGCATAAAATGTGGCTCGAAGCAATCCATCAGGACGTCTCTACACAACAAATAATGCTAATATAGTTCGTAAGAGATCAAGTGATAGGCCAAAAACTAGATGGGTATACAGAATCAAGATAGATGAAAAAATTAACTGCACGCTGTAAACTGGAAAGAAGTAGCCCAAGACAGGCCTGGAGGAGGATGGTATCATCTATCATCTGTTATACCCATTATTGAGAACAAATTAGCTCTAGATATAACTATGCTATGTAATTCATTGAGATTTAATCGGGATGCCAGCATAATCGCTGAAGGCAATTATCCAAAAATAAGTTAATTAATTAATTATATATTGAGTCCTAAAATACTATTATTATGATTGGATTCTTTTCCAAAGGCTATTTGTGTGTTTACCAATTAGATATCTTGATATTTATAAAACGTTATTACCATTAATTATATAATATAAGAAGGGGTGGTATATTGGTTTATATAATAGTATATAAACTACATAATGAGATTAACTATTTATTTACAATTTATTACTATGATTAAAATGGTTGTAATGATTAAAATAAACGGTTGCCATAAAATATCAATTATTACATTCTTACTTATTGTTTAATTTATACTTATAGCTACTGATGCCGTGGGATGTAGGTGTCGTATTGTTCATGAGGGATGTCCAGGTCTCATGGCCCTTCTTACGACTTCGTCTGGTCGAAGTGCATCTTGCTCCGCTCCGGCTTCTGCTGCTCTTTCAAGCTTGGTCCTGCCTCGTCTAAACCTTACTATTGTCTGTTTCTTTTTCTGATCTAGATTTCCTGTCCTTTTCTCCCACTTGCCTTTTGGGGCGTTACCTTATTTTTGAATCTCATTTTTCATTGGCCATCGGTTACCGAACGCTCCCGAGGAAGGCGTTCCCCTCCCCAGGCCCGAGAGGGGGTGGTAAAGTTTGGCATGTCCAGCAAGGGCCTGCACCTGCTTAATTTGATTCCTAATTTGATTCGGTCCCTCATCACAACTTGTCATTTTTGTTAGAAAAGTTAAAGGTTAGCCAATCTAATTTTTTCAGGGGACTCTGGTAATGTGACAAACTTAACACAGATGTTTTCATATCCGGGGACGGCCTAGAAGCTTCGCAGAAGGATACCCTGACCAGGTATAGGGGAAGATGACGAAACACCTTAATAATACCCAGGGTTGTCAAAAGGTCAATACATTACAACTATAGCTAGAATTTCTATCAATTCAAGGTTTATTCATTAATGAATAAAGATTTATCCATAGCAACTTTGGCGATACTTTTATCTGTAGCTAATTTTGCCCAACTCTGGATATACCCCTCCTCTATTCTTTTTATCTCTCTTTTGTTTCATTCGATACCAACATTCAGTTTGGTTCATAATTTCAGTTTTAAACTTCTACCTTCCTCCTCCACTCCTTATCTCTATTATTTACACTTAATATTATTTATTAAGTTCATATTCTTTTGTTTAGTTCGTCCAACTTCTATAAATTATTGTTTTTATACTGCGGGTTAAATTTCCTTTTATACTTTTTAATTTTCCACATGGGCCACAATATAGACCCTTATAATATATAATGTTTTTAGTTTCTTGTTTCTATTTTTTATATATGATTGTTTGAGAGTGGTTTAGTTTATTATCAATTTACACAATTTTGATCCTTTTTTTCTATCAACTTTAAAATTATCCAACGTTTCGGCCCTGAGGCCATTCTAAAGGATATAACCTACAAAAAGTTTTTTGTTTTTATATAACAATTACATTATTTAAAATTTTCAAATCCTTAAATTGTACAAATGTAAATATAAAATAAATATAAACTAACAAAAGTATGAATAGGTGAATACATATGTGAAAAAATAAAATAGAGAAGGGGGTATATGTATGTTAAGATAAAAAAAAATACACATAAAATAAGAATAAATTAATTATGGATTTTAAATATAAACAAAATAATTAAAAATGAATGTTAATTAAAGTATATTAAAAATTTTAATTTATAATAAAAAAGTTATTGTTATATGATAAGGTGATAACAGAGTCCTAACCTGTTAACGGTAGGTTCTGTTTTTAAGTTGTAAATGTAAATGAAAGAAGGGAAAGTATTTTGTAAAAAGTTTTAAATCTAGGACATCAATTTATTTTTTAAAAAGTTATGTAAGTAAGAAATCTATATAAAAACAAAATTATATGAAGTAATTATAATATTATTTTAATGATTAATTTATTTTAAAGATATGACAAGGGCCTGCAATTTTTGGGTTTTTAAAAAGAAATCAGTGTGTAGTTGAAGGAAATAATGTTATTGTTATATAAGAACAAAAAGCTTTTTGTAGGTTATATCCTTGAGAATGGCCTGAGGGCGTTGGAAAAGTTGGAGAATTTTAAAAAATAAAAGTTGAGAGAAAAAAACGAGAAAAATTGTGTAAATTGATAGTAAATAATATAGTCCAATAAATAAAACATCGCATTCTAATAGTTTTAAATCAATAACATGCAATATTATGATTTCCATAATTTCTAAAATTATATTTGCTTTTCCTGTTTACCTAATCAGAACTGAATATCAACCTTCAGATCATTGGAGTGTGCCCTACTTTACCTTTGAATGATCATTAAATATCCATTGGAATACAGGTACTCGAAACTTAGCAGGTACTCGACTCATCTGCGCTTCGGCGAATGCCACTCATATTTGGAATTCATTCATAGCCTTGGGCGCTGACTTCAGAGAACTTTTGATTAGTGTTTGCCATAGATATGATGAATAAAATCCACTTGATAGAGAGGAACTCGTAATTAGACAACTGGGTTCTCTACCTTCAAAGAACTTCCTTTGACACGGAGGAATTTACTGTGATGTTGACGTTTCGAAGACGCCAGGATTCTAACTATCTATAGAGATTGCGTCTAATCATAACTCACCACATTTCCAGTAAAATATTTTTTCACTAGATAAAATTTTTCTTATGTAGAGACTAAAACAATTTTTAGGTTTTGAGCAAATTTTTTTCACTTTTCTTAAATTGTTACTTAATAACTCCAAAGCTGTATGTCTCACATAATACATAATACTATTTTTTTTATTTAATTCGATAAAATTTGTTACAGTTCAAGACAAAATTGACCATATACAATTATTACTTTTTTAGAATAATAGATGTTCATTAGTATTTTTATTTCATTTTTTGTCCCCCTTCCTCGCCATTTCTAGCATACAGGGCTCGGCAGTAGCTGGGTAGTGCGCTAGGGTTACGCCTGCCACATCTGCCAAAAATCATCATTTTTGTTTTTCCTATTTATTTATTTACAATTTTTTTGGCATACCATTTATTTTCACGAGGTACATTTTTGTTTGAACCATGGTGCAGGTCGGTTCTTCCCCTTCATCTTCTTTTAGTGGTGGCTTGCCGATCATTAGTGTTCTATACACACGGTTTGATTTTTAAAGTTTTCAAGTTAATTTGTTAATTTAACAAATAAGGGGCCCTGTACCTAGTACGGTTTAAATCTCTCTCTCCCTCTCTCTCTCTCTCTCTCTCTCTCTC
>NW_027107341.1:40491-45818 GCF_000696795.3 Halyomorpha halys | reverse complement strand
TGTAAATAATTCAAGAACAATAAAATCTCTCTCTCTCTCTCTCTCTCTCTCTCTCTCTCTCTCAAATTGAACTCCCATTGGAGTCCTATACTGCCTAACCATGGTTGGAGGTCAAAGTTCTTCATTTTGTGTGACCGCCACTCAATGAAAAAACTCAACGTACCAGGCCGGATTCGAACCGGCACCGCAAATAATAAATGATGTTATACATCCACCTAATTAGCATATAAATATTGAAATAACAAAACTAAAGTTTGGATAGAAATGGCCACTAAGTTCACTTCACCTAATAGTAGTGAAGATAAGACAAGAGGAAAAGGTGGTTAGTTCGAAGCTATTTAAGATTTAATAAACAAGTTCTAAGTCCTAGGAATCCTTATCTTATATCTTCCTAGAATGACAGGCGCTGAAGTTCGCAACCAAGTTTTAGGAATTCTAAAGACAACCAACCTAATTCACTAATTATAAAATTCAAAAATAACTTTATTTCTTATATCTTTACATTATAAATGGATTTCTTGGTATGAAAATAATTGTACTGATATATTCTATTACTATGTAATTAGCTAAATTGATTTTAAAAAATATTGGTTTTATCAAATAAATGTATCCAAAATGTGTGTGTAGTAATGTCGGTTGATATCTACCTCAAGCGCATTGCGAAAATCTAGGTTTAACTCCAATAATTTCATATTTTATTTGGGTGAGAGCGGTACTTTTTCTTTGTAGAAATAATCCTTTATACTTGTCCACTTATGCCGTTATTACTAATAAACTTACTAGCCCAAAATAACACTAGCAATAAAAGCCCATGTCCACGTGACAGACATCTGTCGTCAAAGTAATAGCACAGCAGTAAAAGTATGACAGTACTTGTCAACACGCTGATAGTAACCTTACCAGACCAACAATTAAACTTAATGAATGAACGATAAAACTTATCATTTATTCAAACAGTTAGATTGTGGGCGTTATATGTTTTTTCATTCTCTTGTCATAGGCCATTGATAAAATAAAAAAAAACCAGTGTATCGAAATACTAGAGTAATGGTTTCCAACCAGGGTTCTGCGGAACATGGGTTCCGTTAAATACTTTAGGGATAGCTCATTCCATTGTCAACTCAACACAGTTTTGAATCTTACCATCTCAAAATTTTATTCGATTTTTTATTGGTTATGTGTAGGTGCCCTTGCCTTTCTTAACTTTTGCTGAAAATACGGCATTTGAAAATCAAGTATCAAATGATGATGTTGGGGTTCCGTTATTTAGCTACTTCCAACGAAAGGGGTTAAAAAAAAGTTGGGAACCACTGATCTAGGGTATCATCTTTCTTATCTACTTGCGTAACAATTGTTCTTTAAAAATTAAAAAAAAAAACCTAAGCCGTTACTGTTGCCTATCAGAGACTGGGATATGAGTTTGCAAGGATAAAACTCATATGAAATGAACTTCTTAATTCTTGCTTTGAATTTTACTTTGTCCATGTCTGAGGAACTGGTTTTTGTTAAAGGAAAACAATTAAAGCTCTCTTGGACGGATTACACCCTGTTTCCTTCTCCTAATCCAGTTAGAACAGTTAGTTTTAATTATCTGAAATGTGCAAGAAGACTTTTATGTAACAATGGAGAAGTAGAGCAAGCGCTAACTTATTTTTTTCAAGGGTGTCACTTAGAATAAAATACTTATAGTGCTATTTACTGCCTTGATATTTAATCGGGATGCCAGGATCCAAATCTGAATTTTGTTTTCATGTACGTTTCAATCTTCCAGTTAATGATAACCCAAAACAAGCAGAACCTGGCATTTACAGTGTTTCGAAAATTACTGTAGACGATGGATTCCATTCGCAACACCAGTCAAAGAAAATATAAAAGTGTGTTGGAAATTGAGATTACCATAAGATGTACCCCCATAGGTCGGTAATTAATTTAGATCAAAATGACTACTGAACAATATACATTTTTTACTATTTGAAAAAAAATATATAGTAGAGTAATTTTAAGTGTTTTTATGGGTCGAGTTTCTACTTTATTATTCAAAACTGACCCTTTCGGCAAAGTGTTCAGTGAAAACAATTATTAAGTAAGAATCTTATTTGCTTGTCTAAAATTGAAAGAGCAACTTAATTCTGCTCATGGAGTACGCAAGGCTAAGTTCCTATAAATTTTTAATTTCTAAGAAATAAATTTCATTAATTTACTACATCCGCTTTAGCGTGAACTCTTTTACGAGTTCAAAGATTATAAGCTAAAGCTTTAGAATCTTTGAACTCCTTCTGTCGAGATCCGAGATATTAATCTCACATCAACCGTTCTCTTTTCACTGACTTGTACATTTCCTCATGGCAAGACTGCTTTGGACAGATCTTTGATTATGGGTGGAATATTCCTTTCGGATTCTCTTCTTCATATTCGCCAGTTCTTATCTCTTTCTACCATCAAATCCAGCCCATTCCCTCATTTCCCTCTTAATGAAGTCTCTTCGTACCTTTAGCCTAATCTTTCTCCTTTTCATATCAATGATATATCTTTTAATTATAAATCCTCAATTGTTGATAACATTTTCTAACGATTATTTGTGTAATTTTATTTAAGCGATTTCACTGAAAAAACATAGCAAATATGAAAATAGATTCACTGATATTATTATAATTTTGTCTGGTGGAAAAAAAAACTATGAACAAAGATCAATTAGCTCTTTTTTTTAGAGATAAAATCATATTGAGACAATTTATTGACTAATGTGAAATAGACCAGTTATTATGCATAATCCGAGATAGCCGTGGAAAATCGTGGATAGTTCTGTAACAGTCAGCGAGCACGTAGTGCCGCTGTAACCCGCCAGGGGCCAGCATTACAAGCGTCTAAGCAGCTGTATAATTGTATATAGGTTTATCATTATAAAAATACCATCTCTTGTATAAATGTATATATGTTAATATGTAATATGTAAGAATGTTAATTATAAAATAAAAAGAGGTTGAGCAAAAAGATTCTACGGAACTATCTCAAGTAGAGTTAAAAGAGTGAATTCTCAGTGATAACCGATCTCATGAGGCCTTCAATTGTCACCAGGATTGATCCGTCAGATCAAGCCTCCTCCGGGTCTAGTCATAGCACTGGTGGCCTACACTCTACTTGTGATAGAGAAGTTTATTGCTAATCTATTCTCGTAAGAGTTGGTTTAGGTTATGCTCACCTTAGACTATGGCCTATTTCCTCTCCCTTTCTCCAGCAATCTTAGTCCGTTCGCTTCTTCTCGGAAACTAAGATTATAACCTACTTCCTAACGGTTACACTGGTCCGTCCGCTTCATCTCGGCAAATAAGATTGTAACCTAATTCCTAATGGTTACACTGGTCCTTCCGCTTCATCTCGGCAACTAGTGTAATTACCCGTCTCTCCCCGGCTCTAGTCCGTTCGCTTCATCTCGACAACTAGAGCTGCACCTAGCCTATTCAGCTTACTGGTCCGTCCGCTTCATCTCGGCAACTAGTAAGCTGGCTCCTCTCCTGACAGTTCTAGTCCGTCCGCTTCATCTCGGGAACTAGTAAGCTGGCTCCTATCATGACAGTTCTAGTCCTTCCGCTTCATCTCGGAAACTAGAACTGTTGCTCTGCCTCAGACTCTCTCAGCTAGACCTCCTCTACCTAGTCAGTGTCCAGGGCACATCCCCTGGCACGGCCTTCTTTTCTAACTTATTATGAATACGCCTTGTCATGGGCCTTCTATAAAGAAATATCAGGCTGATAATAGAAATAGCTTAAGACCAGACAACCCCGACAGTTCTTTGATTCTCGAATGATTCTTTATTAAAAAATAAATGCCAAATTACTAAACTCAGTTTTATTTATAATTTTTTTAGAGTGCTACTAATGGGTAGTTTCTCTACATGTTTGTACCATACCATTATGATTTCCTCAAATTCACTTGATGTATTTTATATACAGTTGTAAATATCAATAAACAAAATTTAAAAAATAAATTATAATTTTATACAAAATGTGTTATCTTTTACACAACAATATTACTGTGGGCCGTCAATTTTATAGAAAAATGAAGCTATTGTCATCATTTGAATTTAGATACTACAACTTTATTAAAAGCGAAATTTATTTTGAGAATGTACTAAAAGTACTTAAAATCACAAGGCACAGTACAGACAGTAGAAACCACAGTGGCCAGTCATTGCAGTATTATCAACGTTTATGGAAGCTAACTCGATAAGGACGGGATATGAACATGTCAGAGATATTAATAAGACCTACTAATACAACTCTATTTTACAGAATATAAAATAGAAATGGTACTTGCAATGTTACAGAAATATGTGCAAAGGTGTTCCTTCAACACTTATAGATGAACGTTATAATCGTATGATTTATGTGAATATAACGTTCAGCTATACTTGGATGACGTTTTCATAAAATATATATAGAAAATAATGAATTTAAACAGATTAAAATAAACAAAAATAATCAACAGAATATGAAAAATAAAATTAGAGCAAATAAAATAAATCCTTATGTAATATCATGTAGGATTACCAATCGGGGTCATAGCGCAGCTCTTTGAATTTGCAGGAATTAATTTGAAATGAGGAGTGGTATGGGCCCTAGCAAGCAAATTACAAGCAGATGTCATTGATTCTGATGCACACATATTTCAATTATCAGTAATTCTTCCGCCCACAGCAAGAAATAATTGAATATTAAACATACTATGATTTGGACTATAATATTGACTACATATGGGAACAAACACCAACGACTTACCTCGAATCCTTAAATAAGACTTAAAAGACAGGAAACTGCACGTCGATTTCGAGTATTACAGCACTTACTAGACGAACGGTCTAAACTTCCAACACATTACAAAAGACTGATCTACATAACAATAATAAGGCCCATCTGGACATACGGAGTTGAAATTTGGGGCTCCACTAAACCTTCGAATTCCTCTTGTATCCAATCCATAGAATCCAAAATCCTTCGCAAAATCCTCAATGCTCCTTATCACAAATAATCATACATAAATCCTTGATGTTCCTTATGTGACCGATCTAGCCCAAACCAGGTACTATACCTTCCATTATAAACTCCCTAACTATCCAATCCAAACCCACTAGTTTCTTGCTTCCTCTTCCACTCCGGACAACCATCCGAGGCGCGTGAAGATAAGATGGCCAGGAGACCTGAAAATGTAAAAACTTCATTAAAGTGCTACAATGGGTAGTTTCTCTACACGCCTGTATCACTCCATAATATCGTACATCAAATTTACTAAATGTATAATTATATACAGTTGTAAATTCCAATAAAGATAAT
>NW_027107341.1:36113-40421 GCF_000696795.3 Halyomorpha halys | reverse complement strand
ATTTACGTATCTTGAAACATAAAACATCAAATTTTAATCATATCGAATTACATTGTATCTAGTATTTTTAAAAAAATAAGTAAGCATTTTCTAACATAAAATTAAAGATTTAATTCTTGACATAACAAATTCATATAGTAATGATATATAATTATATCATATATCATATACCAATATACTGTCATTTTCTGCCTTTATGTTACTAAAACTACGTTATATAAGATTATATTTATGATAAATACCATTATAATTAATTCAAGTCATATAGAGGACAATAAATAGTTTTTGCCAACTTATCGGTTATCAACTTATGAACAGAGCTTCCTCTTGTCCTATTGACTCCCCATTTTGATGACTCTGTAAGTGTAAGCCAGAGTGATAATCAATTTCATGGAAAAGATTTATTCCTCAGTTTTCATATTTTTTATTTTTTTATTTTTTTATACTAAACTAATTTTAGTTTTTTTTTTTTTTATTCTTTTGAATGTATATATAACTTATATACTCTAAATAATAATTTTTACTCCTCCCCTCCCCCCCAAATGGTAAGAATTTGTGTACTGTATTTGTTTTTAAAGAAGACCGCAACTCTGTAATAACTGTAACTGTCGAAGTTCGGTGCATTCACTACAGCTAGCCCATTCTTTGGATAGTTTCCTTGACGAAAGTTCCAAACTAAACTTAATCCTATCTCGGCTAGTTGATTCTGTTTGATCGGGTTAGAAGAGGTAGAAAAGTGCGAATTCTCCGAAGACTCAAAAGTTTCATCAGTAAAGGATTCATTTCACCGAGCCTTTCCTTTCATACTTTATTTTACCTTATCTTCTCTCGATAAAATAAGATACATTTGAAATAAATATTTAAAAGTTTATTAATTAAGAACCAAAAGTTCATGTTGAAAAGATTTCTATAGTATATTGTTCTTCACAAAAGAGCTGAGAAACCGTGATTTCACTCAAGTGGTGTAAATGATAAGGCTTTTGCAAAGCTGAATATAGAAATTAAGATAAGGAGGGAATCACTCAGTTGTTATGTAAGTTATACTAGATAAAATTTACTTCTGTATTATCATAAAATGTATTTTATTTTGTAAATATTGTTCATGAATCGTTCTTATCGTGAATATATAATCATAATTTTAGAATATTAGAGGATTATATACAATATTGTGTTATTGTACATATATCATACAATAAATGAATCATAAATATACCATATTTTATTTTATAGGTTCTCCTCTTACTTGAGTCAGGTTCTACTCTGCTATAGTAGTACTGATTGCCGAATAATGGCATAACACTAAAGTAAAACTATTCGACAAAAATGGAATCAATTTTCAGTGTCTTAGTTGACCTTAATTTTATTTTTATTATTTTACTTTTCGATAAACCTTCGTAGTAATTTTATGAATTTGTTTTTCACTTTCAGCGTAATTTCATGCTTTTTTCGATAGTTACAGAATGTAACCGTGGAGTAATGTGAGATATACTTAATTCTAAATCCATGAATGCCAACTGTTAAGTATTTTTACTAATCTTGGTAGAATAAGAATTTAAAATAAATATTTATACACCTCCATTATTAAATAAAGGCATTTATAATGCTACCAGTTCAACCAACCAAAAACAAACCCATAATCCTTATACCCCTTTTTGAAATTACTTTCAGATATTACTCTTGATAAGGATTGAAGAATCTGTGCAAGTTACGTAATAAATTTTAAAAAAGAAAGAGAAAGGTGTTCTGAATTTTTTTTTGTTGTTGTATCAAGTGGGCTATGATTGTTACTGAAGAAACATAAAGAAACGCAGTTAATTTTCATTTTTTTTTCTAATTGTTAATTATTCATTAAACTTGTTTCTTTAACAGTTACATTACAAAAAAAAACAGGTTGTTCTCAGGGACATGTCTCTAACTTTACTTTGAATTAAAATGGTTTCTATTATAAGTTGTTTGATGGCGTACCTTTGATACGACTTAAAACTGAGCGACATAAAACGGGAACTGCCTGCATATAATGGCATGACCTGTATTATGCCAGTTCTTCTATAGGTGGTGTAGTGTCGATGCATAGTAGTCCGAATTTTAATTTTGCGTTGTAAGATTTTTCGGTAAACTACAGTGTTTACTAGAAAGAAATTTAAATTACAAGAACTTACTAATTGATTTAAGTTGAAATTACAAAAACGCAATCAAATTACAATTACAAGTAAAACTGATTCGTCATTACAACTACACTGTGAGCCAGATTAATTGTACTCCTTCCGGGCCCGGGAAGATGATACAAGGATGGAGGTGGATGGAGTTGGTTGGAATAGAGTATCATACAGCCGTCCGAGAAACGACCCAACGCCATGTTGAAGAAGAGACCAGAGGGACGTCGGCAGAGAAAGAGGCACAGGAGTACAAACCAGGCCAAACCATGGGGCAATGGGAGAAAGGAGGAGCGAACGTGCAATGTGTGCAAAGACAAATCATACGGTGGCCCAGTGTCTCCAAACACGATGATTTGGATGCGGGAACGAGGGTCACATAGGGAGTCGTTACCCTTATATGTACCGGAGGAAGGAAATGGGTCCAGGGGAACCTATGGAAATCAACGTCCAGAAATTAAGGCGAAGGAGAGGCCCACTTAAAACAAAAGAGTCAGTCAGAGATATTTCGGAAGAGTCAGAGGCTTCGGGAACAGAGGTGGAAGATGGAGAAACGAGGAGAGTGAGTGGATCAAGGAACGAATGGAGAAGAGCGAGTGGAAGGAGAAGGCACAATGATGAGATTTGAGGAGAATGCCTGCAGAGCGGTGGACGCACGATGTTGAGTTACAACGTGGGGGACGAGAACAGTGGCCTGCCTATCATCAAGGTAAGATGAGTGCGGTGCTTGGTTGAGAATCTCCAATAATTGTATGCCTGGAGGCGTTGAGGAAGCTGAGTGACGGCGATAGGACACACTAGACACATAAAGTACAGGTATGTCATTGTCAGTTAATCACCCTGTGTGGACCCTGAAGAGTAGAGGGAGATTGGAGACATCAAGTAATGGGCAAATACGCGGATATATTTTTTAAGGAGGGCATTATACAAGACGGAGAGAACCGTACATGAGATCCAGTTAAAAATGGGTGTAGTCACATACGTGAAGGAGCGGAGATATCCACAGGCACTTAGGGTACACATTCGAGAGGAGCTGGAAAGTCTAAAAGCGCAAAGTATAATAGTAGCACCTCACCGTAGAATAGTCCTTTATGGGGGGTGAAGAGTTCGCCAGGGGTAACCACGGAGAAATATCGGGTTGTTATCGATTATAGAAAATGAATGATAATACCGAGGACGAAAAATACCCGATAGACTGGAAGATATCCTGGCTGGACTAGGGGGGAGGCAGTCATATTTAGTACACTTGATCTTGAAGTGGGATACCATCAAATAGAAATGCACCCAAGAGAACAACAGAAAACGGCATTCACCTTTTAAAGGGGACATTCTGAATTCACCCGTATACCGTTTGGGTTGAAGAACGCTCCTATCACATTCCAGCGCGTGATGGATGAATTTTTACGTGGATGAATCAATGTGTCAGGTGTATATGGACGACCTACTAGTCTCACACTAAAACGGAAGGGAAACATGTGCAGAAACTAGAAAATGTATTCCAAGGAGTTCGGCAGTTTGGGCTGAAATTGTCTCAAGAAAAGTCGGTATTAGGTCAGAAGGAAAATAACTTTTTGGGATGTGATCACTAAGGACGGGATGAAACCAGATAGGAAAAAAGTTGAGGCTACTGGAAACATGAAGGTCCCCAGAAATGTCAAGGAAATGCGGCGGTTATTAGGGGCTATGAATTACTACCAGCGTTTTGTGCCAGAGGAGGCAGAGCCAGAGAAGACTAAATTTATCGTGCGCTTAGGGATGCATCCAATGCCGGGAGGATCTATCACCTCTATGTCAGAAGAGCGGCCATTTGGGAGAAGGTCCGAAGGCTGTGGTGTTCGGAACAAATAGGCATAGATCACACGTTCATCCTGTGCTTAAAGATGGTAGACATGCTGCGGGACGAGGAGCGACAAAACGAGGTGAGGTGGGTTACCATCAGGAGAAGGCGAATCATCGCGGGTCGAACGAGACGCTGCATGCCCTAAAGCGCCGGTTCTTTTGGTGGGGTATGAAGATAACGATTCAGGAGTATATAGGAAACTGTGACGTATGCCTTAGCACAAAATATTGCAGGCACCCACCAAGAGTAATGCAGTATGGGACCTTCACCTGGAAAGGTCACAAATGGATAACCGCCATGGGTCTCTTCAGTATC
>NW_027107341.1:33970-35861 GCF_000696795.3 Halyomorpha halys | reverse complement strand
AAACACCTGTGCAGACCCAGAACCCACCCAAGGCACAGTGACCACTGTCAAGAGCCTAGACCGTCCTAGGTCAAAGAAACTAGCCGCTAAGGAGAACACCTGGGTAGGCCATAGACACCGCACACACTCCTTATCTCCAGGATATAGAGACTTAATTTATTTGAGTCTGGATCAAAGAAAAGCCGCCGAGATCAAGGTACCATAAGGGTAATGAACTTACCCCCCTTTCCTCTGGTCTCGAAGGAGAAGGGGGTGGAAACTGGATTTAGCCAATGATAAGGCAAGGATTGTAAGTGGGGATGAATGAGAAGTAGAGGGGAGACAGACGGTTAAACGGGTAGAGGAAGAGTCCAAAGGTGACAGTTTGAGATGGACAGTAATCGTAGTTGGACAGTTGGAAACAGTTACAGACAGTAACAGTCAGAGAAGCAGGCAGCCGGGAGAGTCTAGAGTTCGAGAATCTAGAGAGACGCCGACCAACAGGGAAGCACATTGCAGGGAGACAATAAATATCCGCTGACCGGCAGCGGAGTGGAACAAAGTTGCCTACCGCTACCGCCAAGGCTGACATATGCACTAGATAAGAAAGACCTTTCAGTTCTATTTTGAATGGAAATTTTAGAATTTATAAACTTAGAGTCAATATAAATAACAAAGACTCCAACTGGTATTCTTCAGTTCATAATATCATAATTAAACTTTAAGGAAATAGATCTACCACGCTCTCTCATAAGATTATTCTAACTCATTTTTATATAATTGTAAATATAAACTAATGCAACCAAGACTCTACTTTATAATTAAGAATCCATGCATACCACCTCATGATAATAGCATAGAAAATTGATAAACACGATAACGTTGGAGAAGTACTCTAAGGATTAATTTTAGATATTCATATCAAGCATACCATGGTAAGGGGGTCTATGGTACCTAGTCCTTGAATTAAATATATTGCATACATTGTCAGTCGGGTCCCAGCGGGAACAGATAGAGATCCATGATACAAATACATAAATATATGAGTAAATAAATGAAATGCTATCGTGGATCCACTGGTCAGCCTTAGAACAGCTGAATAGCCCGAATCATAGAATTAGAAAGATTCGTTGGTTTTTGACAATGATTTTCAGAAATAAATCGATAAAAAAAAAAATGTGACAATCATTCGATAATCATGAGGAACGCAATTACCCCTCCCCCCCTGTATATGTCAATAACTTCTTCTAGAAAATGTATTATCTGAACTGTATAAGAAAAATATATATCCGCATTAACATCCTCAAAGAGCTCTGGTTCGGTAACCTTGGTTAACCGGACCGCTGGTTTAGGCAATTTCGTTGACAACAGGGTCACATGATGACATAGAGAAGAGGCCCCTATTTAGTGAGAAGTAGTACTCAATGACTAACGAGCTACTCAGCTGTGCGGGATTTGGTCCATTTGATGCCGGCCGCTGGGGTCTCTTTGATGTTGGGCGGTTCTTGATTGCAGGTGGGCCTGGTACCAGGAGAGCTCTTTGGCTAGCAGTGGCCAGTTTTTACACCCTCTGTAGCCAAAGCTTTTGGTCATTAATGAGGCACTGGTAGATCTTTGCATCGTATTATACTTTTAACAAAGAGAATGTTGACTAGTTCTGTACAGTGATGATTAAATTTTTATAATTAAAATTGATAACATTTTTTTTCCTTTAATTTAATCATTTAATCATAAACTTAATAATCTTTTTACTGGAAGAGTCATATGGAATTAAACTGGATATATAATGTATATATATCTACATTAATATTAATATAAAAATCTACGATTTGTGCTGCAGCATGACTATGTAACAACAGCCTGAAGATGGGGGAAATCTCCCGAAACGTTGCTGTTGATGTGAAATAAACTA
>NW_027107341.1:16815-33280 GCF_000696795.3 Halyomorpha halys | reverse complement strand
AAGATGGGGAAAATCTCCCGAAACGTTGCTGATGATATGAAATAAACTATTGTATTTTAATAAGGAAGAATTGGGTCATTCACTAAATCCAGTTTAATTCATTTAATTATATTTTAAATTAAATCTTTATTATCGAGCAGAATTTATGAAGGTCGCATTATTCTCAGTCTGATCTGGATTACTGGATTAAAAGATTCTCCATGGCTAGATATGAGCGTGATTTCTTGCAGGTTGCCAGTTGATTGCTTACATATTCCTTGCCCTAACCTCTTTTAATAGGAACGGTAGTTAGTTTTACACTGTGATTTTGAGCTAGGTAATAGCTCTATCAATAATATAAGTAATATAACAGCTAATATAAAAATATGAATTAATGATCACAGAATAAGAAAATTACCAACTAAGTACATCCTTTAACACTTTGTTTAAGAGGTTTTCAGTATAAGGAATTGTTTTAGTTGTGATAAATAAATTAATGTGTATTCCAAATACTATATTAATGGATTGTTAAAATTCGTGAGTAAAAGTTTCCTGAGTTTTATTCATAAAGAAATAAAATGATTGACCGGGCTTTAATATACTTTTTGTTTATTGTTAACTCACTTTTCTAAAAAAATTCCAGTAGTTGTCAGATCTGAAGATGTTGACAATACTTATTCAGTGTCATTCGGCTACTGCTGCTGTACAAGAAAGATATTTTGCTTTCTCGATGCTCAAGGTAATCACATTGAACAATATATAAGATTTCTTGTTCAGGTTTCAATAAAAAGTAATTTGAACACATAATAATTTATTTTTTATAACTTATCTAATTCATAAGTTAAAAAAAAATAATCAGTACTGTACACTAGATTCGAGAGACAAGGTTTTTTATTACTCAAAAAACTCATCTCATTACAGTTCACTCACACTAGGTACAGGCACACAATAGGGGTTGCACCAGAATCGATTATCCAATTTTTGGAGTCTGATATCACTGATGATAACGCAGCTAGTAAAGTCGATTTATTATTGTTGTTTACATTCTTTTTCAAAAAACCTTTATTTCTACACTCAGTTGACTTATGTCCCTTTTTCTTGTAATTAAAACAAATCAAAGCTTTTCGACAATTCACAGAAATGTGACCCGGTTTTTTACAATTATAGCAACTCACTGTAGATCGATCACTTTTCTTGGATTTTGTGACCAAAGCCGATTCTTCTCCTGATTCCTCCTTAGAGGATTTTTGGATAAGCACTGATCTAATATAGTCTGATGTGGTTTTGACACCTGTGCTCTCCATAGCCATTATCATAGGCTCATACTCCTCTGATAGCCCACTTAGCATAATAACACCAATGAATTCGTCATCAAGGCCAGCTCCTATAGTTTCTAATTTTTGAGATAGTGACAAAATCTCATTTAAGTAGTCTTCCATGCTACTAAAATGGCTTAAATCAATACGAAAAAGTTTTTTAAGAAGAGATAACCTTCTTGACAGACCCTTGTCATTATATGTATTTTCTAGCTTTTCCCAGATTTCCTTAGCTGTCTTGCAACATTTTACAATAGGGTAAAGGGATTCATCAATTAATAAACAAATTTTGGCTCTAGCCTTCGAATCCATCTTCTTACCTTCATCTTCTCCGGTGACATAACCCCACAAGTCCTCGGCAGTCAAATACATCTCTGTCGCGAATTTCCAAGAGTTGTAATTTTCCCTTCCGAGTAATTTTTTAACTCCAGGTGACCAACTACAGCTGTTTTCCATGTTTTTCTTCGAATCCATAGCAAAGAAAATAACCAATAGCAGTTGTGTAAACGTGCACTCGGCTTGATTTACACTACTTACTTCGATTACACACAACTCTAAAAAACACGAACTTTTATTGTCTTATTGAATGTCGTGGCCTGGGCCCATAACCAATGTCGGTTAATAAATAACACTAGATTCGAGAGACAAGGTTTTTTTTACTCACAAAACTCATCTCATTACAATTCACTCACACTAGCTACAGGCACACAATATGGCGGGGGAAACAAAAACATGGGTATATGAACATATGCCTTCTATATTTACTAATAAATTAAAGATTACAATATTAACAAGTACAATGCAGTACGTCGTAGTAAGTACTGTTACTAGACCAGCGGGGGAGGTGATTTGGTCAGAATTATGCTCCAAGCCAGATCTTTACCCATTTAAAAATACCCACGTTATGAGACTGGATGGACCCCGAAGGGTTCCCGAACCTAAGTTATTTGACTATAAAAATCTTTTTATGTGAATGTCTCCAAAACAAAGATATAACGTAATTTTTGTTGTTTTGAGATCCTTATTTTATACTTCCAGTTAGCGCAATTGATCCTGAAACACCCTGTATGCTGTATGATTTCTTACTCACCAGATATGTTGCGTCTACAGCTTCATTTCTAGACATGGTATTATGCATATGTTGAGCTATCTACATTATCACTATACCTTCTAGTCTCAAAGATGGTATATGACTTCCCTTGTATAGCATTAGTAGAAATCCCACCAGCAAGGCCCTTCTATGAACATCTATGAACTCATCACATTTTACGACGCATAGGAACGAAAAAGTAACGTCAATCTAGAAAACTGTAATAAATAAAGATTCTTTCCTGTAGTTGTTTTCTTTTTTTTTCAATCCCTCAATATCAGATATAGTTATGGATCAATAAAAATAATTCATTACATGAGAATCAAAATTCAATGAGACTATTACCTTTTTGTACCGCGGGTTTTTGAAGAAGATACTATGAGATACTTATCTCTTGATAGCTATAGTTCTAAGCTGGAAGTGAGGAGTCTCCGCGAGATGGATGGAACCTATAGTAGCTGGTTCACTGCTCTGTATAATTAGGTTAATTATAGAGGATATTTATTAAAGAATATTAAATTTATGATAGTGCGATGGCACAATACCATATAATTAATATATAAATAAACTAAAAAAAAATGATTTCATGCGATTCCTAGTTTTAAGTTATTTTAAAATGTATTAATGTATCAGTATTATTCTATTCGCTATTAATCAGACGTTAGCAAAAATAAGCTATAGTTGGAGTTAATTTCTAAAATTTCCATAGATACGAACCTTATTCACGAATTAACCATTGATTAATAAACATCTTATCTATGAAAATTTTAGGTATTAATTTCGACTATAGCTAATTTTTGCCCAACTCTGCAATGTGTAAATATTTTCTACGTACAATAAGGGACACATCATTAATAGGATATCGGGGGAGGGACAGAAAGGGAAAATTTTCATATAATTATTTTAGTGATAAAATCTCCTTCTGTAACTGTAACTCCGCCGTACTCATGGTAGAAAGTAATTATGTACTGATAGTATAAGAGCCGGGAAGAAAAAAAGGCAGTTATCTCAACCCAATTTTTGATTACTTATGAAAACTATGTATTATTATTATGAAAACTATGTATAATTACTAGTCAAATATTGATGAGTCTGCCAAGTATTGGTAGGGGGAATAAAAAATGGCGGCTGTTTAAAAACCTTAAAAAACACTATTTTTTCATTCGGAGCTCTATATTTTAAAAACTACCAACAACACTAGAAAATTTAAGAGAACTATTAGTAGTAAATTTGCTGAAATATTAGCCCTAAAAGAGCTATTTACGTCCAATAGTTCTCGAGATATAGCATTTTAAAAAGCAAAATTTCTTAAAAATCTACTTAAAGATTAGTAGTTAGTAAATTTATTTTGAGAATTCTATATTTTAGGAACTATGTGAAGTACAGATGTCTATTAGCACTCAAATTAAAGTTAGTTTAATAGACTATAAAGAAGTTTATGAACTTTACCTTCGTAGGAATAGTAGTTTTCATGATATTTGTTTAAATATATTGATTTATAGTTGTTCGGTTTGATTTATAAAAAACTTCTTTTCAGAAACCATTGGACGTACAGATGTCTGTCAGGGCTCAAATTAAAGCTATTTAAATTTACTACAAAATAGTTAATTATGTTTATCTTTGTAGGAGTAGTAGTTTTTATGATATTTCACAATATGTAAATTTCTAGTTGTTCGTATAAAATGTTGGATTTTTGAAAAAATATATCTCTAGATCCATAAGACGCACATATGTCTGCCAACACTCAAAATAAAGGAAATTTAACTTACTATAAAGTAGTTTATCACACTCATCTTCGTAGGGGTGGTAGTTTTTATGATATTCACATATGAACATGAATTTGACAAATGAAAATTTGTCCGAACAACTATAAATCAATATATTTTAGCAAATTTCATGTAAACTATTACTCCTACGAAGACGAACATCAAAAACTACTTTATAGCTCATTAAACTAGCTTTAATTTGAGTGCTAATAGACACATATACATCAAATGGTTTTTGAGATATAAATTTTTCAAAATAAGTTCTCTACTGATCTTTCAGTACGTCCCATACAACATTTTTATGAAATGTTGCTTTTTAAAAAGCTATATCTCGAAAACTATTTAACGTAAATAACTCTATTACAGCTCATATTTTAGCAACTTTACTCTTCTTTAAATGGCGTTATCTTAGGTTTTCTTGTGTTTCTACTTTTTAAGATATAGAGATCGGAATGAAAAATTAGTTTTTTTTATCGCTTTGAAACAACCGCCATTTTTATTATCCATACCTACTATACAAAAATTGGGGTGAGATAACTGTTTTTTTTCTCCTCTTGGGCTCTTGTACTAAGAGCTCATGTGAATATCACATAGTCAAATCAACTTTATAATCGGGGTTATTCTAAGTTTCTTAACCTAATCTATTAATTTTAGGAGGATGAATATATTATGTCATTAATCATTTCCTTATAGGTAATTTTATTATTGTTATTGATATATTGTAATATAAAAAAAATATGTAATTAATTAGTAATTTTCTCATTATAGATCGGTAAAATCAGTTATTTAGTTAATCAGATGTAATATATATGATGAGCATACCTATGTAATTCGAATTTGACTATGGTAAAAACCTGAGAAACAGCTAGTAAAGTATGATCTGAATATATTTTAAATTATGACAGCATGCTCAAGGAATATTAATAATATTTAATAATAATACTTCTTAATATTAAAATATATTCTATTGCAAACAACTATGAAGTAGATAAAATTGAACCTCTAAGAAAAAAAAACTAATTTAAGCATTTACTCTTTTCTTGATGGCAATATCCCTTAGACATAGGCTAATGTAGAAGGCTGTCAAAGCGCTGTCATGGTAGTGGTACGAACTCTTCAGTTTTAATGGAGAATGTCTTGGAAAGGATCCTGTCAAAAGGCGGGCTGTCATGGAGCATTCCTCCTCCAGGTCTTGATATTAAATACAACTTTTATTAGGGCGGAAGGTGTCTTGGATCCTTCAGGCTGAGGAGAAAAGTCGAAATTCAGAGATGCTAATAAAATCCATCTCGTCTATATTACACCAACTTCATATTTATGAAAGTAAGATAAGTAAGATGCTAATGGTTAGATGAGATGTCATGCTATGATAAAAATATAGATTAAGTCCTGATAATATTATTTTATAGTACAAGAATTAAATATTTTTTTCTTTGTTTGTGTATATATATATTTTTTTTTAAAATTTAGAATATACTTTTTATTTATTGATAGATATTACAATCTGCCACACAGTTGTGGGCAATAGGCAATAATGATGAATAATCACATTCATACTAAAATAAAATAAGAATAAAAATAAATAAATGAATGAAAAACAAAAACTCTCTTAAAATATATACAAACAGAAGAATGAACAAAATGAACATAATCAAACTATGTGTATTAAAAAATAAATAAATAAAATAATACAATCTCTAGTCACATTTACACTCTGTGTATATTTTAATATATTTAAATTTGTTTAACAGTTAGAAAGATTATAAACTTTTATTATCTTACTTTTATTTATTCTTTTGGTTGTTTTATATTACGGATCAGCTATTTTTTTTTACTTTTATCTTTTAATCCCGGTAAGAGGTCAGTATATTTTTAATTTGAAAAGCTCTTCGCCCCAACAGTTACAAATTAAAAAAAAAACAAATATGTTACACTAGTATTTAGTTGTCTTGAGTAACCATTTGTTTCCAGAATTCAACTTAAATACTTGCAAATTATAAACCTCTTATAAAATATAAACGAAATTGTTATAAATATTAATAATAATATAATATAATAATAAATAAATATTTTAACATAGTTT
The DNA here is from genome assembly GCF_000696795.3 of Halyomorpha halys. Taxonomy (NCBI): domain Eukaryota; kingdom Metazoa; phylum Arthropoda; class Insecta; order Hemiptera; family Pentatomidae; genus Halyomorpha; species Halyomorpha halys. The sequence continues at coordinate 27,046 of NW_027107341.1, read as the reverse complement.
TGTCTAGTTAATGCTCGGAATCTTTGTAATTATGATGGTTCTGGTATCGGAACTACTGCACAGTAACTTATGTAGGCCCAGACTGGAGGACAAGCTGTGGGAGTAAAAATTACTCACGTCAATCAAACAGGGTTAAATTACATCATAGACCAGCTACGAGTATTTGAGCAGTATCTTATGCATCGTTTTATCATTTTCAGTGGAAATATCTGGTCTATATTGTCGAAAACATTTGTGAGTAATAATGTTTAAAACCAGGTATAATATTTTAATTTATAAAATAATAATAGTACAACTAGTAAAAAATAGAAAGGTTTATAATTTTTTTTTTCGTTTTTCATAAATAATTTCCCGCATCATTTATAAAACATCCATCTCTGTCAAATATTAAAAATCTAGACTTTAATTTTCTCATGACTCACTTCACTCATTAATCACTTCTATTCAAGCTTAGCTCATTGCATTAACTTTCATTTTTTTCTAGTTTGAGCTCTCTAATTGCTTTCAAATTGTTTTTATTATACCCCTTAATCGTTCTGAAATTTAACTTCTTGTTCTTCGTGAAAAAAAAATTATAAACTTTATTAAACGAGAACGGTTCACTTAGATAATTGTAACCTGAAATTGTCTATGAAAGCTAAAGAATCCTGAAAACCACAAAATATTACAACTTATTTTTTTCCTTAAGGACATGTATTGGGAAAATATCCAATAAAAAGCTCCAACCTGCTATAGAAGAGTGCAACTGAAAAGGAAACATTAATGGTGAATCCTAAGTTAAGATTCGAAACGAATGATCAGGAAATGAGCGTCAAGATACAGGCAGAGAAAGAGAACATTTATGCAAAATATATTCCTAAAATACAGGAGAAGTATAGAGAGGAATATTGCGAAATATTTTGGTTCGGAAGTAGAGGAACTATCCCTTTTACGCCGAGTAGGTTTTGGGATGGACCAGGGGTTGAAAGGAATCAGTTTGAGAACCTGGTGGAAAACATTATTCTGGACTCACTGTGAATCCTACAACGTTGGTATTGTAAACTATACGAGTCAAAAAGGTAAAACAATTAATTAAAACAAATGTATTCGAATAGTTACTACTAATTCTCTTTCTTCTTTTTTTAATAGTGTCTATTGGACTGATCCGTATGATGTGCATTACCACTCAACACAGTTTAGCAGCCGCTCGTTATTTTTTCCTATTCATTTTCATAAAGCCAAATTAATTCAATAGCCATGATTGCTTGAACTCAGAAGAGCTTATAACAGATAAGTGAAAATAAAAAAAAATGACCAATAATAATACATTTCATTCACATGAAAATTAGGAAAGATCAATAAATTATTTTTAATACATATCTCTGAGAATGAATTCAATGAATAACCGTACAGTTATATTTTCAATTATTAATTTTTGAGTTTACCTAGTGTTTGGTGATTCGCCGTCAAAAATTGTTTGTATGAGAGTAAATGACACATACAAAAGTTAAATTATTTTAACAATATTGTTTGTATTGGTTGAAATGTATCTCAGAACTTCATTTTTATGTTTTTATATGTTAATATTTAGATTTATTTATTATATATTGAATTGCTTGATATGTAAGACCCTTAGTTCCGTCAAATGATCTAAACTAGGTTTATGGTCGAACTAACGGATCGATTAGTGGAACCCTGGATTGCGGCTGGTTGAAGCTGACACGATAATTTACAGAGAGGTGCAATCAGAAACCACAGTCAAGGACAAGCCGATAGGGTAGTCTCCAATTAAGTTAGATAATCTGGCTTATTGGTAGGAGAAATTATGTGTTTGGATGGTTTTTACTTTCACTTACATGTATATGGAATATACAGCAAGGAGAAGTATTGAGAGCGTGAGAAATTTCGAATTAGATGTTTGGACGAAAATAATAGTTTAGGTCTTATTCTCATTGAAATAGTTAACTTATTTACAAATTTAAAAAAATAAAAGGCCTAAGGGCTTAATTCCAAAGAATCCAATAAAAAAAAATTATTCGCATTCTTAACAATAATAAAAATTGGAGAAGTTTGTCGGGGGGTGCGGTCAGCAAAGAATAACATAAATAAACAAAACCATATTTATTTATTTTATACCGACGTTTTGACCTGAATTTCAGGTCTTCATATGGGCTATAGAATAATTTAAAAGACAACATCAACATTTAGAAAAACATACAATTGAAAAGGAATAGTATACAAACAAATTTATAATTATACAAAATATTGAATTAAATCATAAATGATAAAAATTGATAATTGATAATTGAATAATAAAAAAATTTTAATTGATTGATAATCGTGGAATTGGATTGAAAACAGTGACAGATGAAATATAATATCATGTAGGTAAGAAGAAATGTATAGTATAAGATATGTAAGTAGTGTCTAGAAAACTGAAAAAAGAATAAATAAATTGAATCTACAAATTGAACACTATGACAGAAATGAAATAGTGAGTTTAGCCCTGATGAAGACCTGAAATTCATGTCGAAACGTCGGCATAAAATAAATAAATATGGTTTTGTTTATTTATGTTGTTCATTGCTGACCCCACCCCCCGACAAACTTCTCCAATCATTAATCAACGGTCAACTATCTACACCTCAATAATAAAAATTGTTTAAATGTAAAATACATGTTATATAAATGTTCATTTTATTGTAATACTTGTTGCTCAAATTGTATAACTGCTATTAGGAGTTAAGATTTTTTCAATATAGTGTAACCAGTAGGAAACAAAAATTAATTTTAAGTCTTTATCCTAGCATTATAATTTTTAATTGAGTTTAGTGCCTCTTCAAAAATAATGTAGGTAATCACTTTTTCCTTTAAATTGCACTGGATATTTGGTGATTTGATGCAATTAATTTTTTTTTTCACAAAATCCATTCTTCATCGATTAAACTCAATTATTTACAATCCGATTTCATTATTTCAATTTGAATGTAAAATAAAATATTACCATGTGATCACTAAAAACTTTTTTTTTTTTTTTATAAAAAAGAGAGATGTAAGATTTTGATGATTAACTGCAGAAGAAAATGGAGAAATATAAACAGGAGTTAAAACACTAAACAATGGGAGAAACAAAGCGTGTCTTATCTCTCTCGTTCACAATCATCGCAGGCTTTATTATATATTGTGAAATTCTAAATTACGAATTTTTATATTGGGTGAAGATAGTTGACCGTATGAAGTAGATTGTAGGAAGATAGTCCGGGTGGCGATCAATAATGGTATCAAAATAGCAAAAGAAAACTATTTATAGAGAAACGGCTGAAATCTGGCAGCCCTGACGAAGCACTGCAAAGTGGGGCGAAACGCTGTTTGACAATAAATATTAATATTAAATATTAATTGAATGGAGAAGATGGGGGTGAGGTCAGCAAACAAAAACATAAATAAACAAAAACATATCTACTGGAAGATTATTGATTGACCGTGTGTATAGATGAATGGAATATGATTCGGGTGCGGTAAAAAAAACTCAAATAGTAGATAATTAATTAATTAATTCTGTCTCATCATTTGATTTGTATTTTTTTTTCATCTCTTTATTTGTACTTTCTTTAATATTTCTTCTCCTATCTATCTGTTACTATTACCCTTTTCATTTACTATTTACAACCTTTAATTTTTCTTATTATATCTTACTTTTCATTTTATACCCCTGTTATTTTACACTTATGTTTTTTTCTTTTTTTTCCTTTTTGTAACTATAGTGTTTGTATCTTTTTTAGCCCTGACGAAGCCCTGCAACGTGGAGTGAAACGTTGGCTTAATAAAATAGTATAATTATCCACTATTTGAGTTTTTTTTTACCACACCCGAACCATATTCCATTCATCAAAAACATATTTATTATTTATTTATGTTTTCTTTGCGGACGTCCGTCAACTATCTACACCTCGTTAGTTTTATTTTACTATTTTGATACCTATATTGACCGCAACCCGGACTATCTTCCTGCAATATACGAACTTTTATAGTAACAGGAAAATAAAAATGTACTTATAATCTTTACATTTTCTTGAGACTGGTTAATTTTGTTTAAATAAATAATTCAATTTTTATCAATTTTTGCCTCAACACATTTTATTTTTGTTATAAGTCCGACGTTTCGGCTAATCCGGCCATCCTCAGGGACATCTTAATACAATTTTGGAAATAAAAATATTTAAACACTCAACTACATGCAGGCTATTCTGCCCAGGTCACAACAACAATTTCTATGAAACATTAATACATTAGGTATACATATTCTTTTGTTAATAAGTATCCTACATTATGTCTAATTACCTAATTAGTCGTCTTTTACATTTGCTTATGAGTAAGGTTGTGATAAAGGTTTTAACAAGTGACTGTGATAAATGAATTTTTATTTTGGTTTTGGTGCCAAAACTGGAGGATTAAAATAAATTCCAATAAATCCCACCAAATCACATTTACCCTTCGACGTAAACCCATGACCCCTTCTTCTACAATATCCTTTAATAATGCCCCACTTATTCCTGTCGAACAGATCCGTTACTTAGGACTACATCTCGACAAACGACTGACATGGAATCCTCATACAAGATTAAAAGACAAGAAACTGCTCCTAGATTCCGACTATTGCAACATTTACTAGACAAACGGTCTAAATTGCCAATCCATTACAAAAGACTGATCTACAAGGCCTATCTGGACATACGGAGTTGAGCTTTGGGGCTCCACTAAACCATCAAAGTCCTCCCGAATTCAATCCTTACAGTCCAAAATCCTTCCTAAAATCCTTAATGCTCCTTACTTTGTCACAAATCAAGTCATCCATCAGGACCTCAATGTTCCATATGTTGCCGATTTGGCCAGAACCAGATACCGTTCCTCCCATAATAAACTTCTCAACCACCCAAATCCACTTGTTTCTAACCTAGCTTCTCCTTCATTACCTAATAATCCTCCTAGCCGTCTGAAAAGAAGATGGTCTCGAGATCTTCTCCTCTAGAAATGTTATTGGAGTTCTATCAGTGGGTAGATTCTCCACATGATTTTATCATGTCACTATGTCATCTACAGCAAATTTACTTGTTGTATATATGTGTTTACAGTTGTAAATATCAATAAATAAATTATTAAAAAAAAAAAATTATTTTGGTTTTAATGTAAAAGTTGACTAATTGGGTAATTAGACATAATGTAGGATACTTATTAACAAAAGAATATGTTTACCTAATGTTTTAATTTTCCATAGAAATTGTTGTTGTGACCTGGGCAGAATAGCCTGCATGAAGTTGAGTGTTTAAATATTTTTATTTCCAAAATTGTATTAAGATGCTCCTGAGGATGGCCGGATTGGCCGAAACGTCTCAACAATAAAATGTGTTGAGGTAAAAATTGAATTATTTATTTAAATAAAAATGTATTGTTTGATATTTCCGCTATTCATGGTAATAAGTGAAATGTACTATGCGCATACCGGACCATTTTTTTATTTTATACACAATATAATACACATTACTTCAATGCTATGTGACCCGTTGTGATGAAGATTAAACAATGCCTCCCTTTGGTTCTAAGATATTTGAAACAAGGTGAGTGCAGGCCTGAAGGATCGGTAACCTGGAAACTTGGCGACCGACTCTTATCTTGATGGTTTATTAAAATTTAAGGAGCTTTAGAACACACTGCTGGGTTGCCATAAGGTACAGTAGAGGAAAGTGGAAAAATGCGAATTATTTACGGGCGTTTTACAACTTCGCATTTTCAGCTTGTTATGTGAACTACCAGTATCATCATTGCAAGAAGAGAAACTGACAGCATCATCGATTAGTCCCTGAGAGTTGCCTCTCTTTCTTTGCCTGTCCATATTGTTGGAGTGAGTGTTTTTTTTCAGCAGACGGTGTTAGTGTGTTAGTCTAAGCTGGGACCTTCCTTATCCTCAATCAGTGCCGATATTGATAGCTTAAAAGTTTATTGAAATTGTACAATTGGGAAATATAAAGGAGGTGTAGCTCTGAGCGTGGGAGATGAGTAAGCTGTTACTACCACGCCATCAACAGAACTAATAGAACTAAGATATATTGTTTTGAGATCTCATTAGGGACCCTTAGGCCATTTTTTTTATTTATAGCCAAATTACTGCTTAGAGAGTTGAATACATTCACCCCATCAAAGATTGTAGGAGGATAGGATAAAATAATTTCCATACCTTGAATATGTTTTTAAAAACATTCAGATATGACTAAAAAACGATTGAATATCTCCTTTTGCTGTAAATATCAATAAAAAAAAACGGAAAGAATTAAGAAAAAAAAAGAGAATCGATAATTCAGAATCAAACTGTCAGAAAAAAATAACATAAAAGAAAGGTTTTAAAATTCGTGAATAAGAGCTACAATTTTTGTTTTAAATGAATAATTTGCCATATTATCTATGTACGAGAAAAATAAAAACTTTTGTTCACTTTAGTTTTAATTATTTCAATATGAAATATAATTTCCAAATAACTTAATGCACCCTGTATGTTACAAACATTTTTAGGACTCTTATTCAAAAGACTGACTGATATAGTTACAGAAAAACAAATCATACATGCAGACAAAGCTGCCAGAGAGGCACTCACGCAATAGCCGCAGGGAGGAGGTTGCTCTGGCCCGCTTGAGAATAGGTCATACTCTCCTCACGCTCTCTCACCTGATCAGAAAACTGCCAACTCCAACGAGCAAATATTGTCAGTCCATTCTTACGATTAGACATATTTTTGAAGAGTGTACTCACTATTTTCTAACAATAAACAGGATAGGACTGACCCCAAATTTATCCGAAGATCTCGTAGATGATGAAGCTAAAATTACACTAGTGTTTGAATTTTTAAAAGCACATCGCCTTCTTTGTAAATTATAACTCTTTAAAATATTTTTTTATGTGTTTTACTTTTTTTATTTTTTTTTATTTTTTTTATTATTTTTTATTTTTATATTTTTATTTATTTAATTTCTTTTTTTTACTTTTACCATGACATAGGCGTTGATGACCAGAGGGTTTTACGACTTTAAGCAACAATCAACAACAAATCATACATAACTATAAATTTGGTTTTCGATCAAAGTAAATGAATCAAAGGATCAAGCAAATGATCAATTTATACTTGATACACCAAGTTAACCAAGCCTAACCACTAGTGGCAGCAATTAACTAAAAAAGAAATTAAATGCCGGAAAACCTCTAACCGCAATAGCAGAAGTGAAGAGGTTGAGGTTGTCACCACTTGACTAAGGATTGACCACACACGAATTCGTAATTAAAAAAAGAAACACCTCACAATAGTCAGTTTTTTCTCAGGGTTATTTCTTGATACATAACAATATCCATATATTGAATAACGTTTCAGACTCACATTCATTTTCAAATCAATATAAAATGTTCAACATTATTCCATATGAATCAATTTTATTAATATCACATTTTTTTAAAAAATGAAAACATATTAGTATAATTGAAATCACTGTATATTTATTATAAATTATACTACCTATCTTATTAATCGTATAATGATATTAATCGTATCTTATAAATGATTGTGAGATAGCCAAAAAAATAAAAATAAATACAAATTCAAAATACTTTGTAAATACTACTAAAAATCAAACTACTTTGTGTTAGTGCGCTCTTAATTTTTTTAAAATTAATTATATTAGCATATAATCGTCATGTGTAAAGAATACATCCTAAAACATCATAAAAAAAAGTATTTCCTTTCTCTGGACTCCAGGGCACTCAGGAATAGCTGGAAATGAGGCAGCGGATAAAGCGGCTAAAGAGGGTGCTACAATGAACGATCCACCATTCCAAATTTACGAGCCGAAAGATATAAAGGCATTTTTAAGGAACAGAATCCGAAAAATTTGGAATTCAATGTGGGCTGACGTACCACTCACCAATAAATTGAGAAATGTAAAAAAAAAACACACAAAAGTGGACAAGTGCCATAAGGGGAAACAGAAGAGAAGAAGTGGTTGTTGCAAGAGTAAGAATAGGACATTCCAAATTAACACACCTCCACTTAATCACAAAAGAGGACCAGCCTATATGTCAAACCTGTCATTCCCCATTATCGATAAACCATACAATTGAAGAATGCCCATCATTTCGTCAAGCCTTCGAAAATAATAAAATTCCTCGTACAAGAGAATTGGCCCTTAAAGACTCAGCAGAATCCATAGACAAAATAATAAAATTTCTGAAAGAAACTCAACTTTATACTAAAATATAATCCACCAATACCGACCAGTATAAAAAGGAAATAGTCCACATTCAACCATCAAATGTCAAAGACAAGAAGATAAATAAATAAAGTAAACCTAGATGTTGATCGCCCTGAATAAAAATCTAATCTAATCTGTAAAGAATAATTAAGTTAAAAATCTAGCTCTTCGATTTAATCTACTCGATAATCATTTTTCCCTTTAAAAAAAAATACAAAGAATATACCATGCTTGGTATATGTGAAGCAATCTCCAAAATGTAACACGTGCAATATGCAACTAACCATCAGCCACATTTTCAGAATGTCCTTATGATAGCTACTTTCAAAGTATCGGAATAGAAAGAAACCTCCAAATGACATTAGGAGATCTTGTTCCTAACCGAAGGAAAATAATTCAATTTCTTAAAAAAAAAAAAAAAAATAATAATAATAAGCATGCCATCATAATATAAAAACAGATACCATGTGTATTAAATATGTTTAATAAAAGATTAACCTAACCTGGACTGATCCAACCCCTTCTTAATAGACTATTTCATAAGTATTCCTATACATTATTTTATAAGTTTTGATATAAATAAAGTATAATTTAGGTATATTGATGTAATATAGGTGAGATACTACTTTTATTAGCTGCTAGTAAGCTACAAGAGCAGCTGGTAGGACTCTCCAAGGCAATGCCATTCTTTTCAGTAGCCTTATTGGATATCGGTCCCTCCCTAGTCGAGTTTGTCTCCTCAGTGGGTCCGTAATGGAACAGGGAGGGAGAGAGTGAGAGAGTGAGAGGGAGAGAGAGAGAGAGAGAGGGAGAGTCACTGTGTAATCATTTCTCTTTCCTGAAGCCGTTTCAAGTTTAAAGGTGAACTTAACAAGTCCACCATGATAAAAAGTAAACCACGTGAGTAATTCCCTGAAGGGTCAACTTAATTATTATTTCTTTGTGACCACTCCACCTCTAATCAGAAAAACTCACGACACTGAACAAAGCGACGACATAGTTGTCCTACCGTTGTTTTTCTGTTTGACCGAGCATTACTAAGATTCAGAAAATTAAATAGCGAATAGTTGATGACCATCTCATAACTACGAAAGAACCGCCTTAGTGTCTACTATGTAAAGTGACTATGTTTCATATATTTTTGGAGTCTCCTCGATACAGAGGGATCATGGAACACTGTAATGTTCCACGACAACTCTCAAAGGTGAGGAGAATATTAGCAGAACCATCGATTTCGTTAAAGCTATCAAGTTGTTTATTGGGATATGAATTTGATTTGTATACTATAAAACAAAATATCATTATTTATATTTATATTATATATTTTCTAATAATAATAATTAATTATTATTTGATGTAGCCTATTATTAATTTATTACAAAAATGAGTATCATGAATTATTCAATTGTGAATGATGCATTTAATATATAGTTAAGTAAGTGATAATTAACCAAATCTCTTTTTAGTTACGAGGGCAATGATAATCGTATGTAGCCTTTTGCCCTCAATTTCAAACAACGAATAATAATATTCATAGTTAGGTTTTTTAGATTATTTATTTTTAAAAAATTTATATGAATATTTTTTAAAAAACATAGTTTATTAGAGTCAGATGTTAAAATTTATCGTTTAATCTTTAGCGTAAGAAATATTGGGTTTAAACTTTGGAGAAAATATCTGAGAAAAAGGTTGAAATACCAAAATTTCAATTCATAAAATAATAATTCCATAACCAGGATGAAATAAACAGATTATATTTTTATTATCTTGTTCCAGACTGGTAGTTTTATTAATAATAACGAAAATTATCCATACAGTATCAACATTTTATATTAAAACATTTTAAATGTACAACGTGCAATAAAAATTTGCATACCTCAATTTTAGTTTCACAGTCTTATTTATAAATTATTGTTTTTCAGATCTATTTTTTGTTTCATCTCGAGGAAAAATATAAAACATAT
>NW_027107341.1:0-11735 GCF_000696795.3 Halyomorpha halys | reverse complement strand
AGAAAATGCTTTCAAAGCATTTGAGAAAACAATTTTTGTCTTTTATAACTCTATTTTTTTGAACATGGCTAAATCATTAAAATTCTGTTCTAACACTATGGTGAGGGGTCAAGTTTTCGATTTGTGGACCACCACAGAAATAATAGTCGACTCCTTAGACAGGATTTGAACCGGACAACAGCAGTTCCCAGGTTACGAATACCTGCACCTCAATTCCCTGAGCAACGGACGGCCCTTGCCAAAAAACGCACAAGTCTGTGATTTTTATTTCAAGAACTTCACTACTCAGATCCTCGATTAAGTTCTGGAAAGTATAAAATAATGGATATATAGATTTTATAAACATCACCCTGAACTGAGAGTAAACGAATTATCTTATATTAAACTATAATGTCTTCTCTGGGAAATGTTACATAGTTCACACAAGCTTAAATTTTTAACTTTCATTAACCTATAAGTGGAATACTTTGTACCGAATGAGAAGTATTGCGATAGTTAACAATTTTTAATTCGACTTTTCCACGGAAACATTTTGAGGTTTCTTAATTGCAAATAATCATCTCTCAAAATAATTTGGGAGTTTTTCTGTGAAAAATCTTGCTTAAAAACGAAAAGTCATATGAAACTGAAATCACATATGAACATAGATATTACGGACATTTTTTTTTCTCGTTAAAATGACTTATAGGAAAATTATTTATCATCAATATTAAACTTTATTAGGATATTCTCAACAAAGAATCTAGTGAATTTAATTAATTTCGATAAAGTAAAGTATAATTAAGTAGTTTTTATAGCATAAAGACCTAATCCTCATTTAATTGTTTTAACAGAGTTTAAATGTCGATTTTTCAAAATATCTTCTATTAAAGTTACTTTAATTTTGTTTATTTGAAAAAATTAAATATTTTGCATTGGTAATAGTTATAAAAAATGAATGTATGTGAACTTTGAATTGAATTGAAATAGAGACAGGAGTTTTGAGACTGGAAAATTGGAAACATCCAATTTTTCCAAATACCATTCTTACGTATACAGCTAAACTATGCTTCTTTAAACTGTTTTATTTTTGACAGGAATAAAGTAATTATCTGGTACTCACACCACAAGAAACCGCAGCTTAAAATGTTTTATAGATAAAAGACAAATATAAATTTGTTGTAAAAAACGGTTTCTTTTCGCAAAAACACGATTTCAATAATCCAAAGGAAACTTGGAAAATAAGGTATGCTAATACGGGAAAGTTTTGTGATGCACCAGATTTTACATCCTCTCATAAATTTTAAAATATTTCAATGAAATAAGTCGTTCGATCGGTTTGTTTTTTTTATGACCTAAAACATTTCTGGTTATCAATGCCATTAATTTCTTATTTATTCATTCTTATATATTGTTTTTGTCTCTTCGATACAAATTTTGAAATTTTAAAAACTGAAATCCATACAATCTAAAAGCCTCAATGATCCTTACTTTGTAACAAATAAAATCATACACAAAGACCTTAGTGATTCGATGATTAATGATATGTAATCGATCTAGCCCGAACCAGATATCATTTCTTCCATTATAAACTCCCTAATCATCCGAATCCACTAGTTATTAACCTTGCTTTCTATTCCATTCCTGACGATCCTCCAAGGGGTCTGAAAAGAAGATGAGCACGAGAACTCCTCGTTTAATAAAAATAAAAACAGAGACCTAATTTAATTGTTTTATATTTGAGGAAGATAGTCCGATTTTTTTTGTGATTGCCACTCATGGGCTAAGGGGTCTCACAAATGCCTGGGGGGGAGGCTGTGAGTATTGTATAATGTTATGCTTGAAAAAATCCGGATAGGGTCGATGAGTTACTAAATTTATTATTTTAGTATTAGTTTCGTTAGTAATATCTTAATTTTCTTTAAAAGGGGGAAGATTTTGTAAAATAAAATATAATATGTTTGGTTTACATTGATATGGGGAGGTTAAACTGTATTATAATGGAATTATTGATAAATTGTTTATATATCTGGTAGTTATTTAATAAAACACACTTTATTGGTTTAATCATGAACAAAAATATGAGCAAAATTAAATTTAATTTAAATTTTTTTTTTATATTTTTCATTTAAGCCCTATTCGTCTGTTTAAAGGAAAATAAGACCTAACTGATATTACAACATATTTTATGCAACATCAAAATCGCAAGTTTAATCTTTAATGCTTGTTTCTATTATATAATAATGGATGATGAATCTTTAGGTCTTTATTATCGTAAATAGCAACGTTCATACTTGAAAATTAAAACAACACAATCACAATTATTATATACACAAACGTTCAGTTTTTTTAGATAACAACACAAGTTCTTCATAATTAATTGTAATTGATCATATGGCGAGAGCTTTCAATTGGGTTTGCCATTAAAACAACTGTAAAATAATGAAACTTTAAATGAATTATAATTAAAAATAGATTTAAAAGAAATAAAAATGTTGATAATAATTTTGACAGTGGCAAACCCATTTCAAACACTCTCTTTGTATACGTCAACTATTGCCGCTGAAGACGTTAATCTTGCCACCACAAATCTAAAGTCGTTTTTAGAATTTAATCTAAAAACTGCTGTCACTCCTTAGGCCCTTACCCACCTTATAAATGTGATTTCAGTTTTGGAGGACTACTCGTCTTTTAAGCTAGGCTGTTTACAGACACATAAATCATTTTGTGAGACTAGTTTTTTTTTTTCAACTAAGGAGATGTAAAAACATGTATTTCTGTCGAAAACTCGAATTTAAAATTTTGCACAATTCCAATACTTTCCCTTACTATATATTCCACATTTATGTAAGCATTTTTCTATTTATTTATTTATTTTTTTTAATTTGTACAGAATTAAAATTTTCTGACTAGGGTTTTTTTTTTATCACCAACCGTTGAACTAATATAAATTATTAATATTTTTTTGAATAATGTATTTATTGTTATTTACAATCGTATAAAAATATTTACAAGTAAATTTGCTGTAGGTGACATATTGACATGAAACAAACACGTGGAGAATCTACCCATTGCGGATAAAGCGGCTAAAGAGGCTGCTACAATGAACGTTCCACCACTCCAAATTTACGAGCCGAAAGACATAGGCATTTTTAAGGAACAGAATCCGAAAAAGTTGGGATTCAATGTGGGCTGCCGTACCACTCACCAATAAATTAAGAAATGTAAAAAAAAAAAAATACACAATAGTGGACAAGTGCCATAGGGGAAACAGAAGAGAAGATGTGGTTGTTGCAAGAGTAAGAATAGGACATTCCAAATTAACTCACCTTCGCTTAATCATAATAGAGGACCAGCCTATATGCCAAACCTGTCATTCCCCATTATCCATAAAGCATATAATTGAAGAATGCCCATCATTTCGTCAAGCCTTCGAAAATAATAAAATCCCTCGTACAAGAGAATTGGCCCTTAAAGACTCAGCAGAATCCATAGACAAAATAATAAAATTTCTGAAAGAAACTCAACTTTATACTAAAATATAATCCACCAATACCGACCAGTGTAAAAAAGGAAATAGTCTACATTCAATCATCAAATGTCAAAACAAGATGATAAATGAAGTAAAAAGGGTGTAATAACCTAGATGCTGATCGCCCTGAATAAAAATCTAATCTAAAAAAAAAAAAAATCTAACCATTGTTAGAACCCCAATAACATTTCTAGAAGAGAAGATCTCGAGGTCATCTTCTTTTCAGACGCCTAGAAGGATTATTAGGTAATGAAGGAGAAGCCTGGTTAGAAACAAGTAGTTTGGGTGGTTGGAAAGTTTATCATGGAAGGAATGGTAACTGGTTTTGGCCAAATCGGCAACATATAGGACATTGAGGTTCTTGATGGAGGACTTGATTTGTGACAAAATAATAAGTATTAAGGATTTTGGACTGTAAGGATTTTATTAATATTTAGATCAATTTTACTATTATATTATTGCTCCAAAGAGATATCACTAACAGGATGTAATTTATTTTTACTTTATAAGGAGGTAGATATTCGAAATATTTAATTTGAAGACTATAGCAAACTGACCTGATAGATCAAAGACAAGAGCTCTGCCTCGGTTAGGGAGAAACCCATGTCGTCGAGGAGCGCTCCGAAGCTCCTGACGCTGACCGGAAGGTCCTCCTTGGACACCCCACGTGGCACTGGATCCATCCGGTACACACTGAAGTGCTCCACCATTTCGGTCAGGTCTTCCTCGCTCATCTTGAAAGTGCTGATCATCTGGTCCATATCCATCATACTCTAGTAAGGGATTTAGTCCTTGTACTCGATCAAATAATAACTATGTATTTATATTTTATTAAGTTACGTAATTGTTATTATAACTTAATAATTTTTTTTTAACACATGTACTACTTTACTGCCTCAAATTGATTCATATTTCATATGTGAGATAGTACAGTAGACCCTACAAAAAACTATAAAATATGATTTTGTTTCCCTTTTACGATCAATGCTAATAGATTAAAAATATAAAATAAAGTAAAGAACTCAAAACATATCTGCGTAATTTTATAAAAATATAGTTTTAATTGGACCAACATTAACGAATTGTTTGCTTATTAATGTTGAACTAATTCGAAATCAATACATCTTCTGGGACGTTCAAAATGCTTATTGGAACAATAATTAAATTGTGAAACAAGATGAACCTAAACATTAGGGGTATTTATGATCTTTGGTTTAACATCTTAAAGCGTGTTAAATGGAAAAACTCATGTTAAATCGAAAAAAATTGTCTTCTTTTACCGTGGTAAAACGAAATAACATTTAACATGGCTGAGAGTCTGTTACTTGGTCTGTTAAATGGAGAATGACGTCACACAATAGACCAGTTGAGATCGCCGCCATTTTTGTTGTTGTGACAGCTCAGTTCTATCGTGTGTTTGTGGTATTCATATCCCTGTCATTTACCAGAATGGATAATTTTAATGATACATTTGAGAAAAAAAACAGACGAGGTAATAAGGAACAGATTAGATGGACGGTTAATGAAGTGACGAAGCTGTTGGAAATGAAGAACACGGAGAATACTTTCAATACAATTGTCAATTATCTCATCTTCATTCTCTTCCGCACAAGTTTGAAGATCAATAAGGCACTCATAAGCTAAACTTTCACAAAAACTCCACTTTTCACTCACTCTAGGCATGTTGTAATAAATTACTTAAATCAAAACTGAAGTAAACAATAACATGAGGCTCTGGAAGGAAGGTTATAAACATAAATGCTTATACAATAAGTTGCTGAGAAAATCCGCTAGGGGCTCTTATGCATTTAACGTTTAATGACTTCAAATAGGGCTGCTCACAATCCTATAGCTATAACATTTAACATGGTAAAACATTTAACACATCATGAATACCCCTATTAAAGAAATCTATCGGACCAATTTTACTGTAGACACTGCAAGGTATCATTGCATGAGTATGTGTAGACAAATTGATAAGGAATAAAGTCTAAGAGGAAACACGAGAACTTTAATATTATATTATATTGTAAAAAATGAATTGAATTGAGCTTTGTTGGTCCTCTTAATCTTCGAATTCCTCACCTATCCAATCCTTAAAATCCAAAATCCTCCGTAAAACTGCTCCTTACTTTGCTACTATTAAAATCATCCATAAAGACCTTAATGTTCCATATGTAAACGGTCTAGTCCGAACAGGATATCAGTCCTTCTATTTATTATAAACTCCCTAATTACCGAAACCTATAGTTTCTAACCTTAATTGTTCTTATATTTCTGAGAATCCTCCGAAGCTCCTGAAAAGAATATGGCCTCGAGACCTTCTAAAATAGGAATATTATTAGAGAAGAATGGGTAGTTTATCTACATAACTGTATCACTCCATTTTGATCTTACATCAAATTTACTAGATATATTTTTATGTAAATACAGTTTTAATTAATAATAAATTAATTAATAAAAAATAAATATATTTAAAAAGGTTAAAACCGTGGGTGCAAGATAGTATCGATAAGGTGCCTTTCATTTCTAGCGAACCTGTCGGAAAAATAGTGAAATTAAAATAAAATATTTTGGGTAGTGGACCTACTCACCAGAACAATTTCTCAGTTTATTAAAAGGTTCTAATTGGAGACTAACTCTGTACGGCCGGCTACACAGGAAAGAGCTCAGTTGGTTAACAAATGAAGGTTCATTACCATAACAGTTGTTACAGGTTTGATATGATTGTTTTATTTCTTTAACATAAATCCCATATTATTGTTTTAAATTGCCGACCCGTTAAAAGCATATACCTTTTATTTTAAAGTTTTATTATCGAAGTGTTTTTAATTAAAGCCACACAGTGGCTCCGACACACATATATTTTTCCATTGTCCACCTTTTTTTAATTATTTAATAAGATCCATTTTTTTAATGAATAAACACATTCCATTCATTCATTCATTCATTCATATAATCTAAATAGTCCTCTAATAAGCCGAGCATTTAAAATTGAACGCACATAATTCAAAAAGCTTCATTAAATCTTCGTCGACAAAATAAAATAAGACTTAAAGAAAATAACATAGGGACTAAAAAAAAACAAAAAAACAAAATCAGATGCCTTTTTTAGTGCTAATGCCTTGAAAATTTCTTTTATGATCAATTATACAAATTTACCAAGATTCCACTGACGTTTCACGGATTTTAATACCGTTTCCAGTAAGAGTATGTTTGTGGATTCACTGCATATTCAAGATCTAATCAGAATTCAGGAGTACGTCTCATTGGAATGCAAAGGCTGAGTAAACCTCGAAATGCCGCCAATGGTATGCTTGCTGATTATGCGACAATCCTCAGTCAATTCAACCAGGAAATACTTGAAATTGAATTTGTGATTTAGCAAACCATTTGCGAAATTAGAAAAAATGTATTCAGATTTGCAAAAGACGTGAACTTCTCGAGGATTATGAATTAAATATATTTCATTTATGCTTCCTGAAAGTTTTATATATATGTAAAAATTTTAATATGTCAGAAAAACATACGCTGATGACACATGTATACTGTCTGTAAACAGCGACCGAACTAATGCATCACAAACACTACATCAAACATCAATTGAAGAACGGAGACAAAACTGGAGAATCAAAAAGAAATCCCATCAGATCACCTTTACTCTCCGTCGTAAACCTCTACCCTCCTGTCCTACCCTGTATCCTTTCTAAACACTCCACTACAATATAAAACAACATATAAACAACAAAACAAAAACATATAAAACAACAAACTCAGTTATAATATCTTAAAGAACATTTAGTCCTAGAAATTCGTTACATACGAATCAGATGAATTCTCCCTTATAATTTAGTTCAAATCACTCTTCATTATTTATAACTACTATTCCTACGAAGGTAAAAGTCATAAACTTCTTTATAGTCCATTAAACTACCTTAAATTTGAGTGCTGATAGACATCTGTACGTCACTTAGTTCCTGAGATATAGATTTCTCAAAATAAATTAACTAACTACTAATCTTTCAGTAGATTTTTAAGAAATTTTGCTTTTTAAAAACCTATATTTCGAGAACTATTGGACGTAAATAGCTCTTTTAGGGCTAATATTTTAGTAAATTTACTCTTCTTTATTTAATGTTCTCTTAGATTTTCTAGTGTTGTTGGTAGTTTTTAAAATATAGAGCTCCGACTAAAAAAATAATTGAATAAGGACTTATTAGACAATTATAAAGTGATAAATAGCTTTGAAATTAAATAAACCCTGCTATTGGTTCACATATGGAAAACTGAAGAATGTATGAAGGTCTGGGATGCGGTCACAAAAGGAATACAAAATATTTAACAACTATTTATTTGGCGACGTTTCGCCCCACTCCAGAGATTAATCAGGGCTAAAAAAATATACAAAACAACTAAAAATATGTTGAAAATGTAAAAGGTAATAAAATAAAATAAAGTAGCGTTATTGTTATCAGTATTAAATCATGTCATGGTGTAAGATTTACATTATATTTTATAGTCTTTACTTACTTCACCTAAACATTTTACTTTTTTACACATATTTTCATTTTTCTTCACACTTTATATCTTTATTGTATCTATTATTTAGATTATTTACATTTATTGTATTTTATCTATGTTGTGTTCATTGCATTATGTTAACAGTATTTTCTATCTATTTTTATCACGTATTCTATTATTTAATTTCAATTTATGTTTCCAATCTTATATTATAATTATAATTATTATTATTATCATACTTTTCTATAACTCTATGTCTATCATACGCTTTCGTAATTCGTTCGCTGTCTTTTAAACATGATAGTTGGGTGGTTTTGACTTTTTATTTATTTATTATTGGATATAATATTCTTTCTTGACCTTTCTTATCTTATCTCTTAGCTTGTAAACTATTGTTATTCATATCTACTTTTCTATTTTTACCTATTAATATGTCTCCTATTCATTCTATGTTATTCCCTTTTGTGGATATACTAGTAATGGTACATTTTATTCTTTTCATTTAATTTAAATTATTACTTATATTTACATAATTTTTGACACCAGATTAGTTTACTTGATTGTATCTTATTGACATTGACAATATAATTTTAATTGTTTTATATCTTTTTTTAGCCCTGATGAACCCTGTAAATGGGACGAAGTCGGCAAATAAATATTTGTTAACTGTTTTTTTATTCCTTTTTGACTTCACCACCTACCATCTCCTTCAAATTCAGTTACGGTTAATCATTTATATACTTATAAAAAACTTTATCCTAATTTGTATAAGCCTCCTTAAATATAACATTTTTTTAAGTTTCTTAGTAAGCTTATGTACTTTTTTTTTACTTCTTGCATTCTGACATAGTGATGAGAAGAGCGGTTACTCTAACGCAACTAGACAGCTTTATTTAAACTATTATTTATTTATGAAATGAATTATTATTAGTCTGTTGCTTTACTCAAAACCTTACTCATTATAATCGTTCTGTCGAAGGCGATATGAGGATTCAGTGATTTAATAACAAAGTAAGATTCACACTTTGTATTATCCTACGGAATTAAAAATGTAATTACAAACGCTAAATTCATATTTTATTTTACTAGAATATGCATGTAGAAAAAGAATTGTGAATTATACTTACGTTGTAGTCATGTCAGAGCCTTTATATTATACCCTCCATGTGAGACACCTATGCTAAATCCTGAAAAAAAAAAATAATAATTATTATTTTCAATTCATATTTTTGTGTGATTTAGTCGGAAACAAAAATAAGATTAAATATAATTCACTCGGGATCTTATAGATACTGAAATTAATCTCCACTTCTTTGACAATACATTGGGTCAGTTTCAAAATTTTGTGGTCTATTCTGTATTCCAATCACGATTCCACCCGTTTTTTCCATTAGGCGATCTTGCAAAATATAATTTAATGGAGGTTTGGGTGTTTGCATAAATCGCAATTACATTAGTTTCGGATCTGCTATTAATTCTAATATGTTTCAATACCTCGGATGCGACGGAGATGATGAATTATTTCTTTTTTTATGGCGGATTTATTTTGATCCTCGCAATAATAACAAGCCCTTGTCATAAAACGGTGAATAACGAGCTATTGATACAGGAGGGGAAGAGGGTTCGATCTACTATTATCGACTGCAATAAAAATATTTAATGTCATACAGGAGGTTGCCATCTTATTTATTACAATGTATCTGATATCTTGTATAAAAAATAAATAAAACATAATTTAATGTTTTTTTTTTGTACAAACCTTAATCGATTCATTCAGAATTTTCTAAATTATATATTTGTTTTTTGACGGGAAATATTTTGAATTAATAATAGTAATCAATATACCAAGGAGAAATTTGAATAACATTAAAATCCCTTTTTTATTTTATATTAAATTATAAAATCTTATTATAATTAAAACCACTATCGTGCTTTTAGTATGGTTCGAATTTCCCTTTATTATTTTTTCTATTAATATCATAATATCTGCTGATAAATGAACAACCATAAAAAAGTCGTTTATCATAAATATGTATTTAACAATTTAAGTATTGAATCGATCAATTTTTATTTTAAAAAAACACATTCAGTTATGTTTTATATTTTTATTTTCTACCAGATTCCAGAGGAGAGTAGAGACGTAAACTCTCATATGACATTAAAAATTATTGTTGCAGCCAATAAGCTCCTCATACTTTTTGTAAGCTCCGTTATCATTAACAGAGGATGTTATTTCAGAAATAGATGTGCCTTACACTTGGAAAATTAACCATCAGTTTAAAAAAAAAAGTACATTTAATAATATTTCTCTTTTTAAATAAATCAAAGTGCTTATTAATTCATTTCTCAAATCAGCTTATTATTATTATACATTTATTTGTAACTATTTTAACAAAAACACTATTATTTATACTTTAACATACCTCAAATATAAATTAACACCTCACATCAAATTTTAAAAATGTTTTACAGGCTATTCTGTCCAGGTCATTTATTATAAGTACTAATAATTAACATGATTGTCCTATTAATTAACGTTTTTACAGGTTAATTTGACTTGTAATTAATGGGCTGAGCAGAATAACTCGCAAAACATTTTTTAAAATTTAGATATGAGGTGTAAATTTATATTTGAGATATGTTAAATTACTAATAATAATGTTGTTAAAATTCCTACAAATGAATGTATAATTTATATATTTATTTTAATACCTTTATTGAAATTTGCAACTGCATATTATAATATACATTCTGTAAATTTGATCTTAGTTAAAATGGAGTGTTACAGGCGTGTAAAGAAACTACCCATTGGTTGCAATCTAATGACATTTTACATTAGCAGGTCTCGTGACCATCTTCTTTTCAGGCACCTCGGAGGATTGTCTGGAATGGAAGAGGATGCAAGGGTAGAAATTAAGGGGTTTGAGTGGTTAGGGAGTTTGTAATTGAAGGAGTGATATCTGGTTCGGGCCAGATCGGTTACATAGGGAGCATTAAGGTCTTTATATATGATTTTAGAATGTATAACAAACTGATAATTATTAGATTGCCCTTGAGGATGACCCCTATTCATTTTAGCCCCATCAAACAATTTCAATGATAAAGCCTACCTGAGACTAAAGACTACCTTATTTTACTTTGATATACTGAGTTGAATCAAAACCATTCAGGGGGAAATAGAAAACAAATGCGAAAAATCGATTAAACAATGTGGCACTTTCAATTAATTTAGTTTAGCGAAGAAAATGCTGTCATACCCCAGGTATACATTTTCCCCAAAAATATAATGACAGTTCCGTACTACTTTTCGCTTTTGAGCTAGGCTGATCAAATGTACACACTCATCATTTTATGAGATCTCGTTATTTATCGTTACTTTGCATAGGGGACCTAAAAAAACAGTCTTCAAAAAATTTCCACCGAATACTGAAATTCAAATAATCGATCTGGTAATAAAGAAATATAAATAATGGAAATGAACTTTAAATGTATATTTAAATTGTCAGTGAATAATGATCTATCCATTGTATCCCAATCCCACATCATCACCCTCGAAGAATGGTGCCAAAACTAGAGGATTAAAATAAAGTCCAATAAATCTAACCAAATCACATTTACCCTTCGTCGTAAACCTTCGTCTTGCCCTACATTATCTTTTAATAATACCCCACTCATTCCTGTTGAATAGATCGATTACTTAGGA
>NW_027107340.1:2278-3788 GCF_000696795.3 Halyomorpha halys | reverse complement strand
TTAAATACCGATTAACTACCTTCAATAATATAATATATAATTGTAAATTAAATAAAATATATCTACATGACTGTTATAAGGCCTATCTAGACATACGGATTTGAGCTATGGGGCTCCACTAAACTATCGATTTCCTCCCGAATCCAATCCTTATAGTTCAAAATCCTTAAAGCTCCTTACTTTGTCACAAATCAAATTATTCATCAGGACCTCAATCCTTCCATGATAAACTTAGTAATATATTTACTCTCTCAAACATTCCATTTGAAAAAATAATTAATCAGTCTTAAAACATATTTTAACAATTTATTTAATAAACAATTTTTTAAAATTAAATTATTACTAGACTTATTAATATTAGTAATCGTCCATGTTATATAGTGAATAAAATGTGAGTATATATATTTTTTTATCTTCATTGAATTTGTATCTCTCATATTTAAAACCGTAAGCAATCGATTTTATTTTGCTTCATTTCAATACTCCATTTTTCTTCAAAATAGTTTTGCAAAATACAAATAAATTTTTATGTGGCACCAACTATCCATAGTAACTAAATATAAATTCGTAAGTGATGAAGGATAATTTGTTATCAATTAGAGTAACCTTTATTCAAAATCACCATAACTAGTATTTCGTCGCTCTAATTATTAATAACTGTTTTTAATAAGCGTTCACTTATTTAATTAACACTTATTAGTATAATTATCATTGTTATTTTCTACCTGCCGTGCCCGAGTTTATGTCAGCTTAACATGCTAAATAGAAATCATTTCAAACGAAAATACTAGAATGGGATATCGATCAATTTCATATCATCTCTACGCACTCACGCGATTTTTATTTTTTTTTTTTCAGGCATTAGTCGTTTAAAAGCCTGAGCTCTCGGGGAAGAAAGTTCCCTTTTTTGCATAACATTAACGTGAAGATATTTTTTATGAATATGATGTTTCATGAATATTATAAAAATAAATGTGTATTTACGCAGATTTTGATTGAATTTAATTTTTAATCTGTTGAAAACGTAAACAAAATGGCGGATTTCACTTTGTCGAAACCAGAAGACTGGGGAGGGAGTCTGTGAAATTGGTGAAAGCATCAAATTGCCTTGTTCCTTTTCGTCTCAGCCTTTCTATGTGTTGTGAATTAAGACATTTTGATTATAAATGGCAATACAATATACGTAGAAATGATAGTTTAAATACTATAAATAGAATAAAAATAAATGATAAATCCAAATAATTTACTATCTAAATTCATTTAAATAATAATGATTTAAATATTTTTAAATTTTGTTTTCAATGTAATTAAAATTAAAATAATTGACAATAATTTTTTTTATATTAACCGTGCAAAAAATAAATTACTAAATATGTACTCAATCTAAAACAAATATTAACTTAAATTGAATCATAATACAATATGTATATAAAATTAATTATATTCCCTGTTTTTAATTAAAAATCAATATATATGCAAAAATTAAAAATGGAAACGGTTTGGATTTGAT
>NW_027107340.1:0-620 GCF_000696795.3 Halyomorpha halys | reverse complement strand
AAAAATAAATCACACTTTCACATACTATCCTACTTTAAATTGAAATTAGTCTTTTCATTCATAGGTAACTAAAAGTAAAAACACACTGTTGTCATAACAACCATGGGAAAACGAACACATTTACTTGAAATTATATTTATTTATATTTTTTCGACATTATTCATTACTTTCTACGGCTTAATATGTTTTATTTAAAATTTTCTAAAATCTATAGCTTTCCAACAGTATGTTATACATCTATATTATTAATATCTTTCGCGTAAATTTGTTATTTAATTAACTATTTATTCATATTTATATTTAATGATTTTGTTTTCACGACTAACAATGAGAGATCCTTAATTATTTCAAATAAATTAAATTGAAGGTACTTTAGAAGTTATTTCAAGTCCGATAGGTATTTTTCAATGAGAATAAGACTTATCTAATGTTAAAGATAATTTAATTGTAAAAAGATATAACGAGTTAATAATCAAAATTATTAAAATTTTCGGAAGAATGATAAAAATGTAATATATTCCAGCCACCAACATTAAATACGTTCAGTTTCGCATAACTTTTAGTTTCTGGACTAGCCACGCCTTAAAAAGGAATTTCCGTTGAAAACTTGGACTCAAAAT
>NW_027107339.1:4988-5932 GCF_000696795.3 Halyomorpha halys | reverse complement strand
ATATTGAAGAATGGTGAATGGAGAATCAAAATAAATCCAATAAATAAATAAAAAAAAAAATTTCTCTTAGCAATCTATTACTCAATTTATCATAAACATAATACAATATAAACAAAATGAATACGTATTAATAATTAACTATTTATTTACTTAATAAACTATTTAAGTTTATTTATTTAGTCTATTATTTTCCTTCTTATTTTTTTTTTTACTGGTATTTTATTCTTATTTACATTATGCGATTTCTTTAGTGTGTACTGTTTTTTATTTCTTTTTTATCCATTTTTTTATTCTCGTTTTTACTAATTGTTTAATACTATTTTGTAATTCTTGTTGATTTATACTTTTAACTGTACATCGTATTTTTATTTTCTTTAATTTCATTTTGTTCATTTTTATATAAATTTTCACATATTTTAAAACATTTTAGCAATACCTTAGTTTAATTTTATTTCATGTTATCTATTTTCTTACTTTGTTACATTATTTTAGTTGTTCGTAAATTTTTTTAGCCCTTATGTAGTTCTGCAAAGTGAAACATAGGTATATAATAAATCAATAATTTACTATTTGAGTAATTTTGATGGAACCTAGTATTTTAAATTTGATTTCGCCTATTGTCAGTGAATAATGACCCTTCCATTGTATCCCAATCCCACATCACCACCCTCGAACAATGGTGCCAAAACTGGAGGATTAAAATAAATTCCAATAAATCCCACAAATCATATTCACCCTTAGTCTTGCCCTACATTATCTTTCAATAATATCCCACTTATTTCTGTTGAACTGATCCGTTACTTAGGACTACATCTCAACAAACGAATGACATGGAATCCTCAAAAAAGACTGAAAAGACAAAAAACTGCTCGTAGATTCCAACTATTGCAACATTTACTAGACAAACGGTCCAAATTGCCAATCCATTACAAAAGACTGATCTA
>NW_027107339.1:0-638 GCF_000696795.3 Halyomorpha halys | reverse complement strand
CCTCCTGTCCTACAGTATCCTTTCTAAATACTCCACTAACGCCTGTTGAACAGATTCGATACTTAGGACTCCATCTTGACAAGAGACTTACTTGGAATCCACATACAAGACTGAAACTGCTCGTACATTCCGATTGCTACAACACCTACATGACAAACGCTCTAAACTTCCCACTTACTACAAAAAATTATTCTACACTATGATAATCAGACCAATTTAGACATATGGAATTGAGCTCTGGGGCTCTTCCATACCATCAAATTTCTCGCCCATCTAATCCTTAAAATTCAAAATCCTACGTAAAATCCTTGATGCTCCTTATAACGTTAAAAATAAACTCATTCACAAAGACCTTAACATCCCATTCCTTGCAGATTTGGCTCAAAACAGATATGCGTTTTTTCATTCCAAACTCCTAAGCCATTAGTTGTTAATCTCTCATCCCTAACAATTCCTGATAATCTTCCAAGACGACTAAAAAGAAGATGGCCAAGGGACCTTCTAATTTAAATTAATGTTTGAAGTACCACCAATGGGTGGTTCCTTCCCAAGATTATCAAGTGTATATGAAACATACTACATATTTACCTATTGTATTATTTTGTACAGTTGTAAATTACATTAAATAAATAATTTAA
>NW_027107338.1:16874-17264 GCF_000696795.3 Halyomorpha halys | reverse complement strand
TAGTTTTTGTTGTATCGAAAATATTTATAATAAAAAAATCATCTCAAAAGTAATTCAAATATTGAAAAATATCTTTTATTATTATTATTTTACTAATAGTTTAACTTGCATTCTTAAGAAGATTGCAATATTTTTCCATTCTCTGAACAGATCATTTTTTACGATTACTATGGTGGTAAGTAATGGCGGTTATACGGTTGGATTACATGATTGTAAATATTTTAAACGCACGTTACACGATTAAAAATTCGTCCTCATTACAAAAAATATAAACCTTACTGAATAACATTGTGTAATATTTTTTAACTTTAGCAAATCGCGGATTAATGTATTCAGTATTTTTCGATAATTAAAGTTATGAGGAAATTGATGTCAAAAAATATAATTCTG
>NW_027107338.1:15078-16186 GCF_000696795.3 Halyomorpha halys | reverse complement strand
TTTAAATAAACTGAATGCTTTTTTGGAGTAGAATTTAATTAATCAAATAAAAGCTTTCCTTTCAGAAGTGAATATTAATGTTTTATATTGACAATGCTTCTCATATCTATACAGTCATATATATGACCGTGGTTCAAAACCAAATCCCCCAGTACTCATTACCGTTAAGCCAAATTATTTAACATTTCTCTATTTGTTAAAATAGATTACCAATATTGTTTGCAGTTTCTGCTTGAAACCTTATTCCCCTTCATATGATACTGCTTGATCATCAGTTCACGAGTATAAATGGGTATTTTATCTTCCTGTGTATGTTAAAATATTTTACTGGAAGATTATTGATTGACCGTGTGTATAGATGAATGGAATATGGTTCGGGTGCGATAAAAAAAACTCAAATAGTAGATAATGATACTATTTTATTGAGCCAACGTTTCACCCCATGTTGCAGGGCTTCGTCAGGGCTAAAAAAGATACAAACACTATAGTTACAAAAAGGAAAAAAAGAAAAAAACATAAGTGTAAAATAACAGGGGTATAAAATGGAAAGTAAGATATAATAAGAAAAATTAAAGGTTATAAATAGTAAATGAATAGGGGAATAGTAACAGATATATAAGAAAAGAACTATTCCCCTTTTCATTTACTATTTACAACCTGTTATTTTACACTTATGTTTTTTCTTTTTTTCCTTTTTGTAACTATAGTGTTTGTATCTTTTTTAGCCCTGACGAAGCCCTACAACGCGGGGCGCGAAACGTTGGCTCAATAAAATAGTATAATTATCTACTATTTGAGTTTTTTTTTTACAGCACCCGGACCATATTCCATTCATTAACTTAAAATATTTTTGTTTAAAAATGTTAAGATGTATTAATTTACCTGGTCTTTAGGATTTTAATTTATCTCTTGTGAGTGTTAGAACAGCAATAATTTTACTCTCATTTCAAACACATTATAAACACTAGATGTTTCAATACGTGAGACAAATGAGTAAGAAGAGAAGTACTGCAAAGATTTAAAATCAGTACCAAAAACTTCAGAAATTATAATTTTAGCCTTACACCGTGCTTCTTACTCATTTGTCTCATGTATTGAAACATCCAGT
>NW_027107338.1:13434-15028 GCF_000696795.3 Halyomorpha halys | reverse complement strand
TCAAATTATAGCTTGTTAAATTTTACTATATAATAGTTTATAACGTTTATCTTTGTAAGAGTAGTAGATTTTTATGATATTTAAACTAATTTCTAGTTGTTGGTATAAAATGTTGTATATTTGAAGAAAATATATCTCTGGAACCATAAGTATAAACATGTCTAACAGCACTCACAATAAAGGTAATTTAATTTACTATAAATTAGTTTATGACACGTATCTTTAAAGGAATAGTAGTTTTTATGATATTCGCATATGAATATTTATACATATGATTAATTTTTCTCTTGTTGGTAGTTATAATAAAGAATAATAATAAAGAAATAGAGCTCTGAATGAAAAATTCAATTTTTTTAAGGTTTGAAACAGTAGCCATTTTCTATACCTCATACCTATACTTGGCAGTCTTATCTATTTCGACTAGGAATTATATGTGATTCTCAATTATAAGTAATCCTAATTGGGGTAAAATGACTTCTTTTTTCTCCCTCTTGGCTGTTGTACTATATATACTTTTTTTTATTACTCAGTTTTTTTTTTTAGTACAATTAGTTATATTTGTAGTATATTTTTGTTGATAATTAAAAAACAGAAAAAAAACTAATATATATGTGAATTGTTAGGGTTTGGGTAGAGTACTTTGGTACCCATATATAGCTTGTGCTTATCTTAATAAGAGAGCATGTAGGGGTAATGTGGGCCCCTATATAATAAGACTTTTATTTGGAAGTTTGTGTTTATATGATATTCCGTACTCTATTCATACCATATAACGCTTTCTAATATCCGTCACCTGTAAAAGTGAAGTGTTCCGGTTAAACAACAACCGGAAGTTTTACATTTCAAATTATTCCATTGTTTTCACTTTTATTACACCATTACGGTCCGCTTACAATACCAAAAATGTTCAACTTATTCATAATATTGTTTCATTATTGGGTTTAGAAAGTTGGTCGTAGATTAATAAGTGGAGAAGCTGGTCGAGGGGTTTGATTAACAAAAGAAGGACAAATAAACAAAAAAATATTTATTCGTGCCTACGTTTCTACCTGAGTTTCAGGTCATCAGTGCTATAAAACAAAAAGGGGTAACAACTATCATTCAGACAAACATAAAATTCAAAATAAATAATAAAAAAAAGACATTTGGAGTTATACATAACAATGAATTGAATAATAAAAAATATTATATAAGATATGGAAGTAGTATTTTACATAGGTACATCTTATTGTTTTCAGTTTTTTTTTAGATTCTACTTACATGTCTTATCTTATATACATTTCTTCTCACCTATATTATGCTATATACTACTACCTATATTATACCTATGTTATATTTCATTATTTTCAATCTGTTTGTTTTCATTAGTCAATTTTATGTTTCTCTGAATGATGGTAGTTAACTCTTTTTGTTTTATAGCCCTGACAAAGACCTCAAAGTCAGGTCGAATCGTATGTGAATATTAAGAAGTTTAGAGTAATGGTCTAAACAGCAAAACTTTACAATTATCTGTGTACATCTCTAACAATCACAACAGTTATGATGAAGACCTAGATTGCGGGTCATCTTGACCAAAGTATTGACCATCTCCTTC
>NW_027107338.1:10861-12605 GCF_000696795.3 Halyomorpha halys | reverse complement strand
ATAATATTTTATTTATTTCCTTTTCAGGTATTACATTTATGAGTTGGTCTGTATAGTCATGCAGAAACATCAGCTGTCATTATATGTGGACATAAATTATTTTTGTTTCGCCAGCTAATCCCCTGTTATATAATTTTTGTGGAAATAATTAAGATTTGTACATAAGTTAATTCTTATTCAAAAGATATATTTATTAAAAAATAATCCCTTTTCATATCAATGGAACAACTGATTAAGTTGACATTTATGCTGTGAACTTATTCCTTATAGATATTAATGTACGATACAGCTAAAATCACTTCTTGTAAAAACAATTTTTGTATTATTTTCAAAATTAAGGAACGTGGCTTGAAATGAGTCGTTCTGTCATAAAGTATAGTGTTTGACATTTATTGGGAACTTAAGTTTTGTGCTCACTGCATTCCTTAATGCAGATTACATAGATTTTTTAAGGAAATTTTTATGTTTTAAGTTATAATGCTTTTATTTTTTGTTTAACAACTCACTTTTAATGCTAGGTTCATTTTTATCGAAGGATAAAGGTGAGTATTATCTTTAAATTGGTCTAATTCTATCTTTTTTTAATTTAAATAAAAGTATCATTTTTATTATTATTATTTTTAAATCTCTCTTTCTTACTCGAAATTGCCGGAAATGTCATGGAATATAACTTTGTGCAAATTAGGAATACTTGAATACCAGTATAGCAGTAAACCTGTCCTCATTTGTTGTTATAAGTATTCGGATACTTTTTTTATCTAACTGTTGCTTATTTTTAGTATTCATTAATAAAATGGTAAATAGACAGAAGATTATTTTAAATAAATGAAAAAAGTATATTTTGATTTAGGTTCATTATAAAATTTAATGTTTCCTATTGTTATTTTTTTGTGTACATTTACTTTAAGAAAAAAAAATCCATATTTTTCAAAGAATTGTTGAACTTTTTTTTTTTATTTAATTTTTCTGTTTTATGTTTTAACTCTCAAAGAAAAAATAAATAAAAATGTATTTCATTACAATACGTATACTTTTATTTCTAGAGAAAATGTGTGTTCTGTTTGTACAAAGAGATATTTCTCTTTTTCGTATGATTTTCTAACACTTTTTTTTTCTTTATAATATTTTTGTTTTATATGTTTATATAAAAAATAACTAATTTCCTTTGACTGTGACTACTCTACATTGCATCATATATTGATTTTCAGGTGTTCATAAATAAGTTTAGGTAGTGGTTCAGTATCATTACCTATGAACTCTGCTATACTTCTCAATAAATATTTTTTTTTTAAATTATTTATTTTTTGTAATTTACAACTGTACAAAATAATACAATAGGTAAATATGTCGTATGTTTCATATACACTTAAAAATCTTGGGAAGGAACCACACATTGGTGGCACTTCAAACATTAATTTAAACTAGAAGGTCCCGTGGCCATCTTCTTTTCAGACGCCTCGGAGGATTATCAGGAATTGTTAAGAATAAAAGATTAAGAATTAGTGGGTTAGGATGGTTAAGGAGTTTGGAATAAAAAGACGCATATCGGTTTTGGGTCAAATCTGCAACGAATGGGATGTTAAGGTAAATAAAATTAAAATCACAATTTTCGCATAGTATAATTTTAGGATAAATCTCATGGCGTTTTACGATCAATCTCGAAAAACGATTTATTTATTCTCAACCAAAACAATCTATTTATTTTGTATTAGACATATTTCAAAGTTAACAAAATTTACCGCTC
>NW_027107338.1:10179-10811 GCF_000696795.3 Halyomorpha halys | reverse complement strand
ACCATCTATTTATATATATACATTGACATTTTCACAAGTTTACATACTGATTTAACACCTGTCTTTTATAATTTTGTGCTGTATCATCCAATAACCTATATTCGGTCATCAAATGTTGAAGAGCCAAAATTTGATAAACCGTTTCCTTTTTCTCACATTGTTGAATTGTTTTGCATAAACAGAACGGTAGATGTTGGTTACTTTGTTCCTTAGATGACCTTTTCGCTCCAATTAGTCGGTAAGTTTGGTGTTACTTGTTAAGTGTTGTAGCAGTAGTGATAGGCGAGAAAGGGCTTGAAGAAAAGCAATAACTCCTTTTCTTCAAGCCCTTTCATCCAACAACTAGTGTTTGAATAGCTTAGTTGAAAAATAATCGTAGGTTTCTTCACATTTTTTTCTAAATACTGTTGAAACGCAAATATTCGATTTCAGATATTAAATTATGTGTTCACACATTTCATTTGAATAGAAAATCAATACAACTTTATGTTCATTATATAAAAAAATATGATAATATTTTATAAACAAATATGGATATAGCCATTTGCTAAGTAGATATGACTTTCTAAACACTATTAAAATGCAAATATTCTATTTAAGATATAAAATTATGTTTTCATACATTGCATTTG
>NW_027107338.1:3194-3572 GCF_000696795.3 Halyomorpha halys | reverse complement strand
AATCTCTACTATTAATTTATATTATAAATTATATTTTGAGAACTTAGGCTGTGATTTACCTTCATTTTCATATTTATGAAAATTATAATAAAAGGAAGGGGTATTGAGATTATAAAAAAAAACGAATCAGCATTTTATATGGAAATAAATAATAATAAGTGTAGAAGATCGTCAGAAAAAAAAAATATATTTATTCGTGCCGATGTTTCGACCCGAGTTTCAGGTTTTCATCAGGGCTTAAACAAAAAGAGATAACCATCATTCAGAGAAACATAAAATTTCTAATAAATAATAAACTAAAAAATTTGTAAATAAACATAAGGGTGATTTATGTTATCTCTTTTATATGTCGTATGTTTCATATACACTTAAAAATCT
>NW_027107338.1:0-383 GCF_000696795.3 Halyomorpha halys | reverse complement strand
GGCGAGTAAAGGGCGATAATTTAGTTTGATAATATGCGACAAGAAAGAATGAATTATGAAATATTAAAAAAAAGTATTAATTGCTGTTCATTGGCGTGGCGAAGCTTGATTCTGTTGCAAATTTAAACCGAATGAAATTATATAATTTCGAAAGTAAGAAATCAGTCACAATGGGCTTGCTAATGGTTGGCCTGTCTTCAAATTACTTGAAGCTTAATATGAATTGATCCATTGAATATGTAATTAAATTTGTACCCCTAGAAGCCATGAATGCATGGGTGCAGTACACTTGTAATTCTGGAAAAAGTCTTTATGTTAGTTACAATCAAATATAATTTTTAGTAAATCATTTTATTATTCTATTGGAAGTTTTGACGGATAAA
>NW_027107337.1:0-12652 GCF_000696795.3 Halyomorpha halys | reverse complement strand
GTTAGTATATAGAGCTTGGTTAGTTTTGTATGCATAATAATAGATACATGTGTAAAATAGATTTTAATTTAAATTAAGAGAAATTATTGTATCTGTATTCTGATTGTCTAGCAACCACACGCCCTGAGATTAAGAGTCCATTTATATTATAAAAGTTTAAATATAATTCTATTATCCATTTGATATTAGTGTTCTTAATTTGAACCCAAGTTATTTCTTTCATATTTGAAAAAAGTTAAAAAACGATTAAGATTCTTTTTATTTTAATTTTATAATTTTTAATATTTTTAAAATTATTACAATACATACATACACAGCTTCTCTATTCTTCTCTATTATGTGCAGCTGTCATCCCATCATCATTCATCAACTTAATTTAGTAAGTTTTTTGTATCTATTCAGGCACTATCAAGCCATCTGAGGTTGGGTCTCCCTACTCTTCTTGTTAGATGAAGGACCTCCGTACCCATTTTACCGAGGAGTTCACTATCCTCCATTATTGTGACATGCCCTGGCCATCTTAGCTTTCTGACAATCACAAACTTTGTGTCTTTGAAGCGGTCATAAATTACATTTTTTCTTCAACCCCAGATATTAACTTCTTTGATTGGGCTTAAGAATCTTTGCAATGTTTTTCTCACAAAAATGCGTAGTCTATTTGTGTGAGCCTTAGTCATTGCCGAAGCTTCAAATCCATAAGTGAGGACTGGGTATATCAGCATTGGTAGTCTCACTTGGTTTAAATCTATAAAACTTTAATTAACCAGTTCTCAACCATATAAAGGTAATAAATAAAGTTAACTATGTCTCTAACTAATGTTTCTAATTAGTTAACTATGTTTCATCATTTTGAAGGTTTCAGAAAGAAAAGTCTAAATTCCATAAAAATTTTAAAAAATCTTAAAAATAAAATTAGCTTAATAAAAGAAAATCATTGAATCAGAAATTATTTAGTTAAAGGACCAGGTACTGGCTGTGCCCTAAGAGGATCTTCTCACCTCAGTTTCAATCTGTCAGTGATAAAAAATAAAATAAACAGTCAGCTTTACCCACAACTGGAACATTGAACAATTCATAAAAGAATATATATATTTTTAAATTTATACATTGGTAAATAAAAATAATAATATATTAGATCAATAGTATTAATTATTGGTTCAATATTAAATTATTTTTCTTTTAATTTTGGTACTGGCTTTAACAAAAATATTGATCTATTCTTATTCTTGAAAAAAATATTATTCTTTCATGTTTATTGAGGTGTTATTCATTGTTAATGAATTTATCTTAAGTTTAAAACAAAGTAAATTCTTTACATCAGTAATTTGCTCATTCTATTTCACACATAGTTGGAGCACCTACAAAAGTTAAGAATTTAGTTTCGCACTGAGTTGTACCTCTAGTGCTAGACTAGATTCCTGATGAAGCCTGCAATGTGGGAAACATTTCAAATTTTGAAGTTTTAAGATGTTGATTTTAAGATGAGGTTTCAAGTTTCAAGATGGGTAGAATCCAGAAATCGAATAAACAAAAACTGTCCGTCCAGTCTGTCATACAGGGTGCCTTTCTTTGAAACTACCAGGGTAATTTTTATTTTGTTTTTGGCACTTATCATTACTCTCAACCTTTTAATTCCAAAATGGTGGTTGATCAGATGTTCCCTATGGCCATGTCTTAGCCATTTATGAAGACGAGAATCCTCACAGTATAGGTACCACATTCTCAAACTATCATCAAAACAATAAGAAAAGAAAAAATATGATTAAAATTAATATAGTTAACATGCTGTACAGTAGTTTTTTTTTTCAATAATGAACCTTCGTAACCAACCAATAAAACACAATTATCACCCATTTGAATTTATAAGTTTTATGTTTCAAGATATGTAAAATATAAAAACATACCCGATACTTTGTTAATAATGATATGACGATATAATGAAATAATAAATTTAGATAATAAACCATTATGTAATAAATCACAGCATTTTTTTTTTTTTTATCTCTCGAAAATAATAAATAAAAGGAAATTATTGTACATTAAAAACTATAATTTATTCGGGAAATGATTGATGTCTAATGTGAATTAATAAAAAATAAATGTAATATACTACATATTCATAAATTTAAGGATTCAAAGTTGATTAAATTAAAAAAGTAAATAATTTTATTCTAACCAAATTAAAACTCATTCTAATTATATTTCTTTACTTTTTACACAAAGTACAAAAACATGTCTTCTTCCTAAATACAATGCATATACTAATTAAAATAGAAGTTAAAAAAAAAGTCAAAGTTATATTTTTAATCTCAAATAAAATAAGATTTACCATTAATAAGGGACAACAAAAGTGTGTAATACTATTTATATGTATACTGATGTACAATAACAAATATTAGTTATTTTATGACGTATTAGTTATTTTATTATCCTTTCCTATAATTTTCTCTTGTTAATAGATGTTTTCTGTATTTTTATTAATGTTATAAAGAATGTATGGTGCAGAAAAATTGTTTTAACATTTTAATTTTTTGTTTGTTTTTATTATTCTAGGTGCAGCTATGGTGGAGATCGAAATAGACCGTCTTCCCCTCAACAGAATCTCACTTCATGCTGTATCTGATATAAATTTATATATATAAATAATTTTCATGTCTTTAGGCGCTGGTCGCCTGATGACCTTTGTGTGGCAAAATATTGAAAAACCCCACAAAAAAAAAACAACAAAAAACAAACAAAAAAAACAAAAAAAAAAATTTCTTTTTTCTTTATCACTAAGCGCTATGTCCTCTTAAGTGTATGTATATTTATAAAATTTATATGTATACACACACAGAAAATAATCAGATTCGTGCGTAAATGTCAACTTTAGCATATGTAATTGAAAATTATTTGAGAAATGTGTATAGTTCATTAAAACTAAAAAAAAAAAGAAAACAATATATTAATGCGTGTTCTCAAAATATGCAGGGTCTGTTTTTTAAAGTTAAACTTCGTCAAAAGAGAATATGGATCCCTAGATCCAAACACCATTTAATTTTTTTTTCTCTCATTTTAATGCACTTTCTTGTTTCATTTTCCTTTTTTTCAATATAATGTTTGGAAAAGTCATGATAATGAGTTTTTTTGAGGGAGCAAATATATACATTGATGATTGGGTCAAACTCACCTATGATGTAAGAAATTAATTTTTTTGTACATTTAAAAAAAAATTACTCCCTATTATTATTATCATTATGAAAAAATTAAAATTTAAATAATATATATTTTTACTCCCTAGCAATAAGTTTCTCGACCAAACTATCCTAATGATAAGAGTTCATTATCATGGGTTTTTCTTTATCATTATCACTAAAATTAACTAGCAATTTAAATTATTTTAAAATCTTCTAGCCATTCTTTGAAACTTAAAAGATACTTTTTAATGTTAGCAATTATATATACAAATATATATACATATATATATTTTTTTTTTTACATAGTGTAAAGTGGGTAAAGGAAAAGTGTTGAGTGTTTTTCCTCTCATATATTGGCGTCGGCCAGTTATTTTACCCAAAGTTTTGTACATAGTTACCCAAAGTTACCAATTGTGGTGTATAAGTAAGTGTTATTTAATATTATAAACTCATACTTTGGCACAGCTGTTGCCTAATTGTTAAAGAATGTGTTATAGGTTAGTTATGAGCATTTTTTTCTCATAAACATTTTAGAAAAGATTGTAGCTATCTTTAATCGAGTACTTGGAAAGAAATGAACAGTTTTAGCTAGAGAAACTTGTCTCTCTTATTTTGAGTATTACTGATGTTACCTATGTAATTTAACATTGAAAAAATGTTTTTAAGTTGCTGATGTGAATCAAATTATTTATAATTTCTTAATAATTATTTTATAGAAGGTTCATACAGTTCTGATTTTGAAAAAAGCATATACAGTAAACTTTTCCTGGCATTTCTTGAGCTTTTACAAAGTTAATGAAAATCATCAATTAAAGAAAAAATATATTAATCTTGCTGTGAAAAAGTTATTTGGTGATCTATAGGGAGCTTTTTCAAATAAATTAACAGAAATTTTTTTTATTTTCATAAAAAAGTTGGGAAAATAAATAAATAAATAACTAAAAAATAATAATAAAATAAAAATTCTGATAAATCTGCTTTTTACTGATAAATAAATTTATGAGCCCTTTTGTTGTTTTCTGATATTAAAAATCATTGTAACTATCATGCTTCAAGGATAATACAGAGTGGGGCCTTGAAAAGGATGCCCGATTAAATAAATGTTTACTTTATATGTATGTTAGCATACACACAGACATAAATTAAATTTTAAAATGTTATCTTACTATATTTTATTTATTTGTTTTCTATTTTAAATTACTTGAATATCTGTTTACCAGTAATAAAAAACAAAATGTACACACGGTTATCATATTTGATTTCAATAAAATTTTAAAGTACAGAAGGACCTCGATAACTGGACAAGTTGTCAAAAGAAGGTCGACCACATTACTGAGTACAAGGATTTGCAAATGCATTTATTCACAAATAATTACATTATCAAATTTTTTAAAGATTCAAACTTAAACCAGCCTAAGAGTGAAAGGAGAGGGCAGCATGAGTCCATTTGACTACTGGCGACCTGGACAATCAAATATTCAGATTATCGAGTTCCTACTGCATACAGGAGTCATTATGAGAACTTGATAAGCATCAGCAACCTGGCCGACGCCCAATGGTTTTTGTGTTACCTTACATCACCTTTGTATTAATTGAATTTTTTTTTCTTTATTTCTTGTTTTTTGTTTTTTTTTTTTGTATATTTAGCTTTGAGGCACTGTACTGGTTACAGACCTTATAATGTTAGTTTATTTTACACGATAGCATTATAATTGTAATTAAATGTATTTCCTTTCTTAATAGTTGTCTAATTCAGTTAGATTATATTGTAAGAAATGTTTTGAGGGAAGAAATCACAAGAGATTTTATCAGCACAAATATGGCACTACAAAGAAAGTTTTGTACCTGAATTAAGATTATAAGTATTTAGTTTAAACAAATATATAAAAAATTACAATAACTAATATAAGTAATATATATAAATATTACGTATTCTAATATATGTCTTACCTTCTTTATCTTGTACTATTACCATACAGATGTGAGTAATAATTTAAGTAATAAATTAATATATTTTTTATGGCTTAAACATTACAATTGAAAATAAAATACTACATAATGAATTTACTATATTGCTTTAATTTAAAAGAAAATATTTTGACCTAATATAATAACATACTTGTTCAATTAATTACAGATATTTATAATTTTAAAAAATCTTTAACTTTATTTAAATGTTTAGTTAATTTTTTCTTTCTTTTCATGAAATGGATTTATCATAATAATGTATATGCCTATAGTAGTAGAAAAAAAATTTCATGTCTCTGATTTTTTCCCTTAAAACATACCTATGTTACAACTGTGAATTTGTGTGCAGTGTATAAATATACACTGAAAAATGGTTTGCATTGTAAATACACAGATAGTCAGGTGAAAATTCTGGAGCATATCATAATTTCACCTGGTTTAAGGAATGAAAAAAAAAAAAAAGTAAAAATGAAAAACTATTTGTTGAAAAAAAAAAGTTTTGGAGTCTTAAAGTACCTTGGTCTCACCCACCCTTTATCATACATATTGTGTATAGTTAGAAAAATGTTTTAAAGAAAAAGCTGTAGATCTTATTCGTTTGTCGGTCCTCAAATTTCACTATCAGCTGTGTTTACAATAATAAAAAAAATAATAAAAAGTTAATAATTATACTCAGGGATATCATTGGAGTTAAATCAGCTGATTTACAAATTGGGGCGATGAACAAGAAAGAACCAACCTGAGGCCTACTGTTATTCCCTTACTTTTGTAGATTCCCCTTCTCCACATTGGAAAGTATATTCAATTCAACCTCAATTTCTAAAGCTTCGTCTTGGGCTTTACTTTTGTAAATACCCAAAATAAGCCCTAAAATTGTATCTGTGTCAAGTAGTTATTGTATATAATATCCCACAACCGCCATTAAGGTGGGGTACTGTGTTTCCTTTCCTGGGATATGTCAGATCAAGGAATCCCATCTATCAGAAAAATCGTGTAAAATAAAATATATATATAATATTTGCTGTGTCGTTTATTTTTCCTACATATCATCCTATATCATTATAATTTTTTATTCTATATTAGTAGCAAATGATCGAGAAAAAAAAAATCAGAAAAATTTTTTGGAGAGCTTTGTAATATCAAGTTTTGTAATTTTGTTATCAAACTGTATTGATAGTTTGTAAAACAAAAAAAAAAAATGTTAATACTTTCACTTGTTCTGATATAGATTCCTTACACTTGCGCCCAGATTTGGGCAAAAACTAATTAGAAATGCAATTACAATTAGAAATAGTAGTAATTGTATTTTTAGTTATTTCATGAACTACTGTAATTGTAATTGTGGACCCCATAACAAGCTGAGCCAAAATAATTGCAATTACAAATTAGATTCTAATGGAATTGTTATTTTTCCCTCAAAATTCCAAGTAATTGTATTGTAATTCCAATTACTTAAGACCAAAATAGAAAAATTTGTTTTACAATGACTCTAAAATATGAAAATGATATCCTGTTTTAGATAGCGCGATGGCGTATAGATTTATTTTATCTTTTCAGATTTTTAACATATTGGGTCACTTTATGTTTTCGAAAATGCTAAAAATGAAAGTAAAATCGATTTTATGATCGCAAACTTGTGAATCGATTTATTAAAACTTTTAGGATTTCTAAAATATTATCTTCTCTTTACATGTGCTGAAAATGAAAATGAAACTAGTTCTATGAATGTGCCCTTGTATATCGATTTATAATAACTTTTCCTATTTGTAACATATTAAGAACCCTTCATATGTTTTCGGAGGTGCTGAAAATGAAAATAAAATATTTTTAATGCCATTGTGTATCGATTTATTTCAACTTTTCGTATTTCCAACAAGCATTGCAACTGCTTTCAGCATCATCTTTCCATCCAATTTCTTGCTTTATTCCTTCCAAAATCAATCTTCAACCTGGCTTTGCAGCTTCAGGTACGATGGCCTTACTTTACTTGTAAGAGTACAAAATTAATATGTTGTAGCAAACTCCCCAATTTTCATGAACCCTCGTAAAATAAGTTCGTTGCGTTTTTCAATATTTCAATTTAATCCTCTTAGTGTATATAAAATTTTGTTTACTTGGTCAATAATGTTTACATATTCTAAAAAAGGATTAGTTAAGAAGCTTTTAAGCATCAGTTTCAGCCTAGATTCCTTATCTTTAAGTGGTATTATGCTTGCTCTAAATGGAAGAGAAAAAATTCATTTTCGTCATTTAATAATTTTTTATTTCCGAAAAGGAAAATCTGCTGCACAGATGGTTATCAAATTTTCTGTGTGTATAGCGATGAAGCCTTAGAAGAAAGCACCGTCCGTAAGTGGTTTGCTCGGTTCAGATCCGGAAATTTTGTCTTGGAAGACGTGCGCTTCAGCTGTTGATGATGGCCAAATTCAAGCATTGGTCACAGACAACCCTCACTGGATATCCTAGAAACGCTTAACATATCTCATACAAGTGTCTCAAATCATTTGTGTCTCATAATCGCAAAGGTATAGTTTTCCATAACGATAACTCCCGTCCTCACGTGTCTTAGCAGACCCGGCAGATATTATTGGAGTTTGGCTGAGATGGGATCCCCTATCCACCAGACCTTGCCCCATCATATTTTCGAGCCCTTGAAAACTCTTAACGGGAAACACTTTAATTCGAGGACTAAAACACACATAGAGGAGTTCATTGCGCAAAAATCTGGGAGGACAGAATTAAAAAATTACCTGAAAGATGGCAACATTTAATAGATCAAATTGGGTCATAAAATTGATTAAAAATATTTACAAGAATCTGAAATTGTTATTGAAATCACCATTAAAAAACGCTACCAGCTTATTTTACAACCCAAAAGCACTTACTGCACCTAAATTAACCAGTCTGCTCAATCTCAACCGTCCTCGAAGTGTCCATACCTATAGAATATTAGGTTGTAACACAACCGATCACATCAAGACTGACTACAGAAACATCATGAAATACCTGTGACAATGACACCTGTGACGTGTGACACCTGTTTAGAAAGCCTGTAGGAACTCCATCAAGATATGGTTTGGATTCTACGGACTATAGACTCCAGAGACAGCACCGAAAACAATTCATTAGGTGCATGCTTAAGACTTCAATCCTATCTAAGGAGTATCTGCTTCTATCACCTCAACTTTAAAGAAAAAGCCATTACATGCATGAAGCCAGGCAAACTAAATTAGTAACATGATTTATTTTTACGTTAGGCGTTTTCAACATGAATGCTTTATTAAACATCAATGTTTCCTGGGGGTGTGAGGTAAATCTTTCCAATATTGTAGAGGTCGCTGGTGGTATGGAGGAAGATTATCTGGTTTTGCTCTAAAGGAGTTATAAGAGCAAAAAAGATTTGTCCCCAAAATGGAGTTCGGTATCATGCGTACCCTCAACAAGCAAGGTTTAAGGCAAGACAGTAAAAAACTACTGCCTTCTAATAAAATAAAAAATTATTTTAATTCTATGAATTTATTGAATCATATAATGGTTTTAAAGATGCCCGAAATATAATTTCTTTAATAACAGTGACCGACATGAATGTAAGTTCATGGTCAGCATGAGGATTGGCTCTTGGCAGGCTCTGTAACATCTCTCATTCAAAAAGATATGCCCATTTGTTGCTTTATGGTTGAGTACTATTATTTCGACGTTGGGTGTGTCATAAAAAGTAGTGATCCAAGTTCCAGTCTTGAATCCTTTTTATTAGGTAATGGTAAAACTAACCTCAATGACAGTTGCATCAAAAGTAACAATGTGTACACTATTAAAGAAACATGGTCCAAAACTAGCGATGGATACCACTATTTCACAGATTCTAATTATCATATAAATTAAGAATTTCAAACAAGACAATCATTTAGACGATATTCCCAAAAATGTTATAATTGGTGGTAAGAATTAATCCTAAGAGGGATTCTTAACTATTAATTATTCTTAACTGATGCCCATTCACCTCCTTATCCAGCTGCTTAACCTGTTTGAGCGCGCACTGTCGGGGCCTTCTGGTATAGAGTACCCCACATTGTCAATTGGAGTCAGACTATCTAACACAACCATCTCGGTCGGCAATTGGTTACCCTGACACGATCAGTAACTAGCAGTGTATGAAGTATACCTTCAACCGCATTGTAAGACACACTTCATTTTGGTTTGCTGGTTGGGTTGGAGTGGACTGTATAATTGAAAATGCACATGATTAAATGAAAAATAAAATTCTATTGTTTATGTTACAATGGTGTGGTGGGTGGCCGAAAGGAAACATTATGATTATTAGTAGAATTTTGAATGCGGGGCTATGGAATTGTAGATATAAAATTGAGGTGGTTGATGATGATGTTGATGTTAACTATTGATAGATGAACTATGTGGTGGTGAATGGTAATTAACTTACTCCATGGTTCTTTTTCCCTCTACATTCTCAAGCTTCTCTTCCCCCAGCTCCTGAGGACAACTCCAAGGGTTCTACTCATCCATGGTAGATTCCTGATATCAGAGACAAAGAAATGATGCACTGCTTCCACCCAAAGACAAGATGGCTCTCACGCTCGTCTGGCTTGCTTCTCTTGCTACCAAGAGCGTTGGAGGAGGCAAGCTTTTGATGCTGGCCACATGGGCGCTACTGGTCCAAAGCCTTTCTGATTCACCTTTCCGTTGCCGTAGGTTACCGGAACATACCGCCCACCTAAATCGCTTCGGGTGATTTACTTGTTGCGATGTGGTGCAGGCTCTAGCAGGTAGGCTGTGTCTGAGGCTAAATTTACAGGGAGAGAAGAAGAATACAAAATAAGGTTATGCTTATGAACAGAGTTTAAATTTAAACGAAAATGAACTTTGCATCCTAAACAATCATTGAAAATTAGTTGAGATGGCTTGTTTAGGCTAATTTAACGATAAAGCAGAAATATGAGTAAGAGAATAAAAGGAAATATGAATAAGAAAACAAAGGAAATTAATTCTTGTGTGGGATAGAGAATAAATAAACAAAATGTGTGCAATATCTAGGAACTATGCTGAGGGTGCGTCCGCCCACCTTAACAATTCCCGCTTGGCAAGAGTGGATGAAAACTATGTAAGCTTGGTGTGAAATGAAAAACTAAAGAACACAATGAATCGTGGTGTGCAGAACAAAAATAATCAAGTTGACCCTAACTATATACATGTATCTAAAAATGAAGAAACAATAAACCAAAGAACAATAAATCGAAAAAAAAAAAAAAAAAAAGAATCAATTGAATTTAACTATATACAAGATAATTTTGACCTTCTTAGGTCAAGGAATGGTGCTTCACAAGTTGAATTGATCTTTAAACCTTGGCTGCACCGAAGCGACTGGTAGCAGATTTGCCCTTTATTGTAGAATCTTCTATAGCGAAGTAACAGTGAAAAGAGAGATTCCGAATGAGTATTAGACTCTCTTGTCTGAATGTTCCATTGTCAGTGA
Organism: Halyomorpha halys; assembly: GCF_000696795.3. Lineage (NCBI taxonomy): Eukaryota > Metazoa > Arthropoda > Insecta > Hemiptera > Pentatomidae > Halyomorpha > Halyomorpha halys. Next base: position 2,020 of record NW_027107337.1, on the reverse strand, counting down.
AATTCTGATGGTTGTGGCATTCGTCTTCAATTATAGATGTGGATGAAAGAACTCCCTCGGGAATTACCTCGGAATACATTCGCCGAAAATATGCTTTCTCTTCCTTATGAATTACTCTTCCATTTTTATTGAAAGGAGTGCCATCTATTCTACTGAAGGTAGAATGCTGATGTCCTATGACGCAGAGAGTTTTCGAGGGAATAGGAATCTTCGGTACAGACTTGGTTTGTGTTGAAGACGTGGATCGGTGAGTTGAAATCGTGGATAAAACGGATGTGGTTGCCGAACTACCGGATGACCTTGCGCTGATATTTTGGTTTGCTGATTTCAAATGTTTGGAGGGTCTAAAGGTCTGATACAATGTCGAAGATTCACGCCGTACGGTGATGTGGCGAGTTGGATGAGGAGCAGTACATAAAGATGGTGGTAACTTGTTACCTCTAGAGATCGTACGTGAAGAAGACTGATTTTTTACCACATTCTCGTGAGAATTCGATACGCTGAGAGTTGACTTAAAGAAAAGAGAGCAAGATGTAGGTTGAGCCAAATTGTGAACAACGCCGGAAACTACTAAGCCGAAAACTGTAGGCGTGAAGTAAAGTCCATCGACTTCAGTAGGATAAGGAGCTCCATTAAGAATCCGTGGGTATAAGTCCCCACCGATTAACAAATCTACTGGCCCTGACTCCCCGAAACGTTGATCAGCTAGAGGATGGCGCATAATGCGGCTAATGACAGAAAAAGGAAGGTTGATATTTGGTAATGACGAGGTGATGCGGTCGACTACCACCGGCGAGAGGTTATATTCTTGTTTACCAGTGAATGGCCGTATGGTGCAAGAAGTAGATCCTTTCAGATGCGACCTCGGGACGGCTGACTCCCCGAGACTTGTGATACAATGATCGAAGCTTGAAATGTTAGCGCCAATCTTGTGTGCAAGCGCGCTGGAAATAAATGTGTGCTGGCTGCCTGAGTCCAACACAGCACGGGCCATATGAAGGTCTCCCCTCTTCGACTTAACCAGAATGCATACAGTTCCCAATAGAACCATGGTATCCGTGGATGACGATGGTGTGGATCCGAAACCAATGAAGGTCTCCGTAGGGGTAGGCTTATTGGATGTTGCATCGACTTTAGCGGCTGTGTTGTCTTCTTCCTGGCGGTGGATCAGCGTGTAGTGCTTCTTACAGCAAGTCCGACATCGAAATTGTGAGCGACATGTGGCCACCTCATGGCCCTTACGAAGGCAATTCCAACATACCTTGAAGGTTCGGACTCGTTCAAGTTTCTGGGTAAGAGGGAGCTCAATAAAAGCCTCACACTTGGAGAGTAGATGATTTCCCTTACAGAGAGGACATCTTACTTCTGGCGCTTCTTTGCCCTTCTCAGTTTTGTTCCGAGCCGTTCGAACTGCAGCTGGAGTATCCTTAGGATTCCTGGAAGGTGTGAAAGAGGTTGCGTGCAATGAGACGAACCTCTGCTTCTGATTCGTTTCGTTGGAGCGCCCTGGTGTCTTGGAGTTGTCTGCGTCCTGTGACATGCGGATAACATTTTTCCTCTGCCGAACAAAGGCTATAACATTGTCCACCGTGGGAAACTCTTGGCTGGATCCCAGAGACAGTTCAAACTGTCTTCTGGTCTCTGGGTCCAATGTCCTTAACGCAAGTGTGGTAAGAAGGAAGTCCGTAGTGTCCTTGAGTTGTAATGCCCGCAGAGCTTCTACGCTGTCAGCGACACCTGTCAGAAACTGCTCGTACCTTTGCAGGTCACTTCTTGCCCCTTTACAGTTGAAGTCTATTATACGGTGAATTAGTACGTTAGCTAAGACCCGCGGATTCTGATATGTTTCCACCACTTGTTTCCAGGCCAATTCGTACGAATTTGCTTCAACTGGAAATCTGGAGATTACCGCAGCAGCTTCACCCTTCAAGGCGCCGATAAGGTAGTGGAACTTCTCGATGTTAGATAAGGTCGGCTCATCGTCTATCAACGATGTGAACGTGTCATAGAAATGCGACCA
>NW_027107336.1:282752-290971 GCF_000696795.3 Halyomorpha halys | reverse complement strand
TTTATTCAAACTATTATTTTCACATCCAGTCCTAGTCACTCTGTATTAATCAGTGTTTTTCGTGAGTCATTTCTCGACCAAACACTAAATTGTATTTTATTTATTTATTTTTGATTTGTCTTTCGCCATTCTTTGGCATATATATTTTAACACTAGTTAATTCAAACTATTATTTTCACATAGCGGCCTAGCCACTCTCAATTAATCAGAGTTTTTCATGCATCATTTCTCGACCACACTCTGTATTTTATTTTATCATTATTTTTTTTTTTTCTCGTCCTTTCTTTTTTGTATTTTTTAAAATTCTTCATCGTCCTTTACTGGCATCATAACGATTATCGATATTATTTTTATGTTTTATCATTTTACTTAGAAGCCTCAGTAAGTAATATGATTCCATTTTAACTTCTTCGTTATCAATTCCGACTAACTTGTCCTCTGGGCTTCAATGAACTCACCATCTTCTTTTATTTCATTTTCATCCGAATAAGTGATTGAACCAAATTAATCATTACAGTGCATTAGTCTATTGAATATTTTATTTATGTATTTGTTTTTATCAGTAAAAACGCTCTGCTGCTTTACGTTTTATTGTGTCGGCCTGTTCTCTTCGCTGTAATTCGTTGCCACGCTCGAACTGAGATTAAAATTTATCTATGAACGTTCCACTATGGATTTTACGCAACATATTCGCTCCCTTGAACATAAACTAGGGTTTTGAGTCGCACTATACTAAGCGCGACAGACGTGGGAAGAATTGCCGTCACTAATGTCAGCCAAAGATAATTCTTTGAGGCCACATTGAAGACTTCGATTAGAGACTGGTTGGAGTTTAAGAGATATTTCGACGATTTTGGCGATTCATATCTAGAACAAGATCATGTAGATGTATTTCCAAATGACCACTGGAATGCCATTTATGATGAACTCCCGGGGAGAAATCGACACTGCCAAATCGTATGAAATCCAAACTAAAAGGGCAATTGGGGATGAAGGACCTCCGATGAAGGACCCAACTTAGTTAAAATGACCAAACTCAACTTATTAGTTCCCTAAATACTAATACGCATTCGAGCAGAGCGCATCTACCTAAAATCCAGATTCCAGAATTCTCTGGGGATTTATGGAAGTAGAGACATTCGTGTCCTTCGTGTCACTGGATCATGAAGTTACGGGATTGCTGAAGTTGAAAAGTAACACTATCTCCTCGGAGCGCTGAAGGTAAAGGCTGCTGCACTAATATCACGATTTCCAATCGAAGAGAGATCATATAACCTCGCATGGGAGGAGCTGAAGGCGACGTATGATAATCCCCAGATACTAGCTAGAGTCTTTATCGATACGAGTGTAAAAGACATTGCTGATGATCTCCGGCGATATGAGCTTTTCTTATTGGGAATCACGGATAGCGTTGAGGCTTTCAGGGCATCTAGAATGCCCTAAGAGTTTCTACTAGCTACATTAGCTCCACGCTCGATTGGCAATGCGACGCGTAGGCAATTCGGAATGACTCGTTCTGGAGAAAGAGGGTTTCCCTCATGCGATGATGTAATCGGATACATAAGGCAACGCTTGACTGCGTTGAAGCTTTCGAAGGACAGATACTCGGGCCTTCCCCTTGCACTATCTATGCATCTCGGAATAAGTATCCGAATAGGAACTCAAAAAGGTACGATGCCGTGGCTCTTCATATTTCGGATGCTTCGATGAAGCACAATTCACAGGGTCATTCACAGGTTCAAAGCTTTCCACCCAAGACTCAGCGCTCTCATATCAACATGCCTTCTAGTAATATGAGGTCTTCATTAAACTCTTTTAAACTCTGCCCTCTTTGTATAGAGTTCATTGGTTTTGGTTGTTCTAATTCCGAAGGGTGGGCAACACCAGGCACGATTCTGTTGGGTACAGTAAAGGCCCTTTTACAGGGTAGTCATGGGCGCCTTTTGCCCTGCCGCGCGGTGCTAGGGAACTAAAGAAAATTTGTCTCTAAAAGATTGGCATCTTTGCTGGGAAAGACAATCAGTCCATGCACAGGATCCGTTATCGGGCTTGGGGACGGTTCATTTACGCAACCTCTGGGATCGATCCCATGCAGCATCTTCCCACATCTATCTGCTGGAGCGCTCGGCACTCAGTGTTTAGTTGTGAACCAAATTTCATCTGACCTGCCTGCCAAGTTCCCGTGTCAACAATGCGGATCTTCGTCCGCTTCGACAGGAATGGTTAGCGGATGACGATTTTTTCCTGCCAAAACCGGTAGATAGGTTGCGATTTGTACCCCCATCTGATAACCGGAGCACCGTATCATTCGTGAATAGACCATGTTAATCTGTACACAGTTGCCCACCGAGGAAAGCACCTTTTTCACCAAGTCCCACGACAATATAAAGAAGCAACTCCAAGCATTTTTGGTTCACCCTACTCAACGCAGTCAGTATTCAGCATGTGTTTTGAAGAAAAGATCCCTCTGACATGCTGGAAGAGTTTGAAATTAACACATTGACCTACGGTCTTAAGTCCAGCCCCTTCCTCGCCATGCGCACCATTCAGCATTTAATTAAGGATGAAGGGGAAGGTAAGCTTTAGCTATAGCTTTAGTATTAGCAACCAACCGGATTTCGACTTCAATGTTCGTCGACGATATTGTCACCGGAGCGGAGTCACTTGAGGAAGCTATCACTCTTCGTCTGGAGCTATGCGCACTATTCGCTAAAGGAGGATTCACCCCTTGGAAAGTGGGCGTCAACGCGGCCTGAACTGACAGTTGGTCAGGACGGTGCAGTCGAAGAGTCTCTTGATCTTACGGGAGATGTTAATGGCATGAAAATCTTTGGTGGAACACTCGAAACGTCACCTTTACGGTGTGCTCACCTCCTTATGAGCACGCCAGAAAACGAATGATCTTATCATCCGTTGCAAGGATATTTGTTCCACTAGGTCTGTTAGCACCTGTCATCCTCCTGGCTAAAATCATTTTGCAGAATCTATGGAAATCTCAGGTCAGCTGGGATGAACCACTCCCTGCCGATATCGCCAATGAGTGGCGCCACCTCGCTTTAGAGTGAACATTATTGACCCAAGTATCCATACCCCGTTATGTGAATTTTCATAATTCAACGTATTGGCTAATTCAGTGACGCTTCTAATCGAGCGTATGCTGCTGCTGTTTAGCTACGAATTAAAAATACCCATGGAGATGTTAAGGTTTCATTGGTAAAGGCGAAAACAAAGGTGGAACCTATTAAATTCTTGACAGTCTCTCGTCTAGAACTATGTGGGTTTCTTTTACTAACCCGTATCTCATCGTCAATCGAACTACCATCTGTTCCTACGCGTAGGAGTTGCTTTACAGACTCCACCGTAGTTTTGGCTTGTCTTCGGACACCTATCCATGCACTGAAAACATTCGAGGCCAATCGTGTATCAGTTATTCTGGAGCACACCACAGTTGTTGATTGGCAATATGTTAAATCAGATGACAATCCCGATGACCTTCCTTCTAGAGGATGCCTTCCGAACAGCTTAAAAGACAACAACCTGTGGTGGTTTTCATGTCCAGAGTGCAACTAGCCTGGATCGCCCGATCGTCGAGAAACACTCGAGAATCCAGTTGCGTTCTTTGTGGGATTTTGTCACCCTGCGTGTTCCCTTGATTCTGACATGTGGGTGCAGCGGTCCAGCTTTCCATTTTCTAGTTCGCGTCACGGCCTGGATTATTCGAGCTGTAGGGCTACCTGGGACCTCGACGGCTCATTCCTTAATCGAATAACCACTCAGGAATATATTGACGCTCAAATGAGATGCGTTCTTTTCGATATTTTCCACTGCAGTTATCCCAAATGAGCTGCGCAATTTTTCTCCCTTTATCTATCACCGGGGGATTGTCAGGGTGGGCGGTAGATTGGAACATTCTTTACTTCCGTACTCTAGAAAGCATCCTATGCTCGTACCTCGAACCTCCTATCTGGCAGGACTGATCGTGGATGATTTCCATGTCAGACATTTTCACTCTGTACCTACACTTACGCTTGCCCTTTTAAGGAACCACTTCTGGATACCCGGCTGTTTAAAGTACGTACGAGGCAGAATTCTTAAATGTATCCATTGTAGGATCCGCAACGCGAAACCATCACAGCCTCTAATGGCAGTACTTCCGAGTGAGCGCGTCCTCGAACAACGCCCGTTTTACTCTACGGGAATATGATTATTCCGGGCCTTTTTTCGTAAAAGAGTCTAATCGCCGAAATGCAGCCCTGGGCAAGGCATACCTTTGTATCTTCATATGTATGACCACCCGAGCTGTACAGTTAGAGGTTGTGTCGTCATTATCGACTCCTGCGTTTCTCATGTCTCTCGAGAGATTTTCAGTACGGCGGGGTTTGCCAAATACCATTTGGGAAGATAATGGAACCAACTTCATAGGAGATCCACGCTTCTTGAAGGATATCCGCCAATAGATGGCTAAAAACGAGGATAATATTGCTCGCTCCCTAGCACCCAGAGGCATTACGTGGAGATTCATCCCTCCTTGTGCACCCAAATTTGGTGGGAGGCTGCCGCCAAATTGGCTAAGAAACTCTTATTGAGTTCCTTTGGGAAGGAACCCTTTACTTTCGAGTATATATATTTATATATTTATTTATTAATATTAAAAGAAAGATATTTTATTGTAATGTACAACATCATTCAGTGAAGCTCCTCTCAAAAAGTCCTAGTTTTATATTCTTGTTGACCCAATTATTGAAGGATAGGGCTATATTTCTTCAGTATACTTTTTTTTTTACACTGAAAAGTCAATATTAAGGTTAAATTTGTATAACTACCATTATCGAAGCTAATTTGGAATTTCTTTATTGAAACACAAACTAATTTTTAGTTTATAGAATTAGAAAATACATAATATATGAATGAAAATATTTTTAAAAAAACTGATAAAGAAATTTATTTTTTATAGCATAGTGGTCAAGGATTGGGAATAATGATCATAGAAGGAAAACATTCAGAGGTTGGGCAAGGTATTTTCATATCAGATATTCAAGAAGGAAGCGCTGCTCATCAGGTATTTAATGCTGAAATTCATTCATTCCATAACATTAACTCTTCAGTGGTCATTTTTCATGAATTTTGAACATGGCATAACATTATCTGTTCAACTATCATTACCTTTTGTTTGGTTTTAATTACTTTTCCCCCCTTTTTTTTTTTATTTTTTCTTTTACCGGGCTTTAAACATTATTTTTTATACAGGCCGGTCTTAATGTTGGTGACATGATCTTAGCTGTAAATAAGGATACTCTTGTGGGGTCTAACTATGAAACTGTAAGTGTTTAACTCCCATTGTTATAGATATATTTTTAAAACAATTATTTGTAGTTCAGAGGCATAGACCGCATCCCTTTAGCGACTCCTTTGCATTGGACATTTAAAAAATGCCTATAAATTTCAGGTTATTGGAAAAAGAAAACTCATTGATTTCCTGAACATAGTTTCCCTTCTAATCTCATGGTATTTGATGCTTTCCAGTAATATAATAAGCATCAAAGCAATTATTATTTTTAAAATGATAATAAAATAATGATCGGCAGTATATTGTAGCCATATATAAATTATTTTTCTTATTTTTTTGTTTTTTCATTGTCGACCATTAATTTAACACTTTCCTTAGATGCTTACTAAACCATTTTTCTAATAGTTATTTTTCTTTCTTTCTTTTTTTTTTAAGCTTTCTAATTTTTCTATATCATGTGAAATCATAACCTTACATTTTCTATATTTCTTCTGTCCTTTTTATTTCTAGTTTCATTTTATTATCAAAGGATTGTGTATTTACAAAACAGAATTATCTATTTATGGTTACAATTTCAGGCTGCATCACTCCTAAAAAAAACTGAAGGTGTTGTCACATTGGTCGTATGTAATCCAAATAGAGCTAGAGAAGAAGATAAGAAGCATGGTGATATTACTTTAGCAAGTCCTTGTACCAGTGCAAGTGGAATTTTAGCATCTACCCCTAAGAATGATAAAGGCAGACATTCACAAGCTGGAACACCCAGTAAGTTCTTTTTTTTCTCTGAAATATAAATTTATGTTGTTTATAGATTCAAATAAAAAAAAGAAATGTGATAGGTTTATTTATTTAACCCATTAGTGCTATTTGTTATAATATCGTAAGACAACTGAGGTGATGTTTAGAAGTTAATGTTGAAAATGTCATGGTTTCGTACTAGAAAAATCAGGGTCCAAAAACTTTGTATGAATTCAGCCGCTTTTTGTTTAGTATTCACGTAAGATCAGTCTTTGATTTCTTATTATTTTTTAACCAAATACTCCTTATCTTTCTTGACAAGTAAGTGAACACTAGTTTAAGTGTTGCTATTTACTTGAAAACATTTCAAAGATCAATTGGTGTTTACACCCTGTGCGGTTAAGATGTTAGTCCAGAGGATTAAGCGCTTTCTGCGTACAATGTGTCACATACTTCATCTCTTTCTTTTTACGTTATTTCCTTTTTTTTTTTTTTTTACTTGAAGGTTTTTTTTTCCCTCTTTTATTTATGCTTAATTTACTTTTCACTTGATTATTTCTTGTTATCTATAAGTTCAAATCAGTCAGTATGGCTGAATCTCCCACCTTAAAGCAGAAATAAGTGAGATTTAAAACTTCTAATTCAGAAAAAAACAAAATTAAACCAAAAAATTGAATTAGATTTCCGATAATAAAAAAAATTGAACAGAATGAAGGAAATCCTTTAGATCTTAAAAGTTATTCTCCTTCTTTATTTATAAAAGTATAAACAATATGGTTAGTGAGGTCAAAGTTGAAAAAAATTATAAGACGGCACACTGTTAAATATTTTCAGATATATCATCAGAAAAACTTATATAATGGGAAAATTTGCTAAATAATGTTTCAATAAAATTAGATCCACATAGCAAACTAAATCTAAGTAAAGTGATTATATGGTGTCCAGACCTTGGACTAGTGATCGTCTTTGGACGTAATAAAAGATGAACTGAAATCACAAAACATAGAAGGTATAAAATATTGACATATTATAAAAATATTGAAAAGCACAATAGCCTTAATTACCTATTGACTTTCAATAATCCTGCTATTGCAAACAAAATTAAAATAGGCTATTATGATATTACGATCCGAAGCTTCATCTCTAATCCAATATGTAGTTATTTATGCCTACAGTATTGTAGTAGAGTAGTATCCTACTTTTATTTAGTTTTATTGGTACCACTGCGATCTGTTATAAGGTTGCATTGTTAATGTTCTTGTACAGGAAAGTATAGCTCTTCTTTATGAGTGTACATTTTCGTTAATGTTTCCACTTCTCTTGGAATTATGCAAAATATAAAAGGTATACGCTTAGTAGCTTTATAGGAATGAAAAGAAATCAAAAGTTGTGACCAACCAAAAATCGGAACTCATCAGTGTTAGTGGTTAGGAGTCGTGTTAAGTAAATACTTTCTATTTTTTTAAATAGTGCGAAAATCAGAATGGAGTTTTTCAAACACGTGAAACCATTGACAGGTGAGTCAGACTGGCCGGATTGGAAGCGGAAAATAAGAGATCTAGACTACAATAAGGGTGCTATTGATGTTATTGACAGTGTTAGTTAAGCCTGAAAATCTTAGTGGAGGTGCTTCAGAAGCCGCAGTAACAGAGTATAAAGCCAAAGTTGACCTATTTAGAAAAGCAAATAGTTATGCTAAATCTATAATTGGAAGTTCTGTAACTGACACTGTATTCCAGAAAATAATGGATCAAGAGACTGCTTTTGATACTAGGAGTACATTGAAGCATCTTAAAAAGACCAGTTATTCTCTTTGTAAAATATAAAAGTTCGGTCATAAAAAACACAGATTGTAACAAAGAACCACTTTGTAGATATTGTGGAAAAATAGACATGAAGATTAGAGTGCGAAAATTACAGTAAATTACCCCAAAGAACATGAATCTTTTTCAAAAATATGTCCAGTTTTTCTTAATGAAAAAAGAAATCAAAACAGGAAGCCAAAAAATAGGAATATGTAGCAGCAAAGAAAAAGTAATATTTATTACACCCCGCTACCAACACAATTTTTTTTTTTTTTTTTGATAGATAGATTTATTTATTGATAGATATTACAATCTGCCACACAGTTGTGGGCAATAGGTAATATTGATAAATGATCTCATACATACTAAAATAAAAAAATAAAAAAAAT
>NW_027107336.1:269048-277748 GCF_000696795.3 Halyomorpha halys | reverse complement strand
GGAACGTATACACGGTTCACTAAAAGTTTAGAAATAAGTGACAACTCACCTATATTTTAGCTCTCATGTGAGCAGTATCACTTATTGTTTCACTGACACTGTTTTTTCACTACTGTTTTTATGTTAGTTCACTGAAAAATAGATTATTGTGGGACACGAAGTATCATATGTTCATTTGCTAACTAGCGCATGCGCACCAACACAATTAACTTTTTTTAATGTTGTTACGAAAAAAAATTGTTAATGTCAGTGTACAAATTTATGAACAAAATGAAAGTATTTTTATTAATAAAAAGCCATGAGAAGCAACTTGTAATACACTTCTAGTGAATATAAGACACAGTCCTACTGTAGCCTCTGGTTTACCTTCTCCTGTAGTTTTTGAACAATGACGGCCTTCTACCCAAAAGCAAACCAAACGTATGGGGGCTGAGCCTCCTTCAAATTTTCAAACATTTTTTGACTTGGAATAAAGTTGCCATTCCCTACCACAGTACAGAGAGACCACAGGGAGATTGAACGAAAGTTAAGGAGAAAAGAACTAGAAGTAAAATGCAAAAACAGACTCAAGAAAAAATGGAAAGTAATTAAGAAGTATAGGCTGATATTTGTTTTTTTTATTTTTTGTGTAAATGCAGTGAAAGTATCGATACCAGTGAAAACAGGCTCTCCAAGAATACCATTATCGCTCTACGTTACCCCTTGGTTTAATGATAATTGTAAAAAAGCTATTAAAGTACAGCCTATAAAAAAATCCAAAAATGTATGGCCTCTGAAAACGTTAATGAATATGAAACAGTGGACTTTATGCAGAAATATATTCAAACAATATAACCCCAAGTCATGGAAAAAATATATAAGTTCTATAAATATTTCAGCAATGTCAGCCAATGAGTGGAAGTTTGTAGTTGCCAATGCGATTGGTTATTTCTTACAAACTAAAGGGCATTCACTGTGATTCTTGAGACTAGTTTTATTTTGTGAGTTGAGTTATTTGTAACAAAGGAGGACTCCAGAATTGTCGTATTTCGATTCTTCAGTATAAATTAAAAATGGTACTGGAATAGTCTGAAGGAGATGCTTTTGTATTTAGTAGATGACATATTTCTTTTGGGTAATCGAGATAGTTGGTGCATTATTTTTGGTGAATTATGTCCATGGAAGATTACAGCTTTCAGGTTTGTATAGAGGTATTCTTTTAAGAAACTCAATAGTTGTTTAAATTCGTTCTGCCAAATGATGGGTTAAATTGGGCTTTTAAAAAAATAAAACTAAAGTTTTGGTTTGAAGATGTATTTATGTGTGGGGTGATCTGTTTTAGGGAGTAATTTGGAAATATAGTTTTTGTTATTTTTTCTCATCTGAATGAAAGAGGGGGTTGTCCAGCTTCATAACACAGGCTAAGGGTGGAACTAGTTCGAAGTGCATCAGCCGCAATCCGAATCTCAGTATGATAAATCGCATCTAGTCAGGAGAGAATCCGGTGCAGGATAGCACCGTAAATGAAACAGGCATAAACCAGTTTGGAGCATACTTAAGCCTGATATTGTTGTTTTGGAGTTTGTCTGTCAGAGCCCAGGAAGTACCGCTGAGAAAGCACAATATATTTAATTTTTTGTGGCATTTGTTTTTAGTCCTGAAATCTGTGGTTCCCATTTTAGTTTCTGCTCAAACATGGTACCCAGGATTTTTTTTTATAGAGTATCAGAGAATTACCCAGTAGAGTTCGGGAAAAGTGGCTGAAATGAAGGCATTTGGTTTTTTCGAAGGAGAATTGGAGACCTATTGAAAGCGACCAGTTGTTTCTTTTATTTTATTGATAGCTTCCTGTAATTCATTTTTTATGATATTTCCATTAACCAATCGACAAATAATAGCTAAATCATCTGCAAATAATAACGACTTGAGACCCCGTGGAAAATAAAGTAGAAAATCATTTATTACTAGACAGAAGAGTATTGGACTGAAGACAACTTCCTGAGGATTATTTTATGTTTTATACAGTCAAATGCTTTTTTAAGATCGAAGCATATCGGAATGTTGGGTTTTAGCCTCCATTGTAACCAAAAGGTCTAGTGTGGATTGGCCTTTGTGGACTCCAGATTGAAAAGTATTATTACCTTTTGACTTATATCCCTGTATTATCCACATTAATGTTTTATTGATCATACATTCCATTATTTTACAAATACAGCCTGTAAGAAATATAGGCCGACAATTAGTTTTCATCCATTTGTCTGTTCTATTTTTTAATATTGGAAATTAAATAACATCAAGTATTTGGGAAATGCCCAGTGGACTAGACATGATTGTAGTAGTCGAGTAGCCATTTCAGTGCATTATCTGGAAGGTTTTTGATCCCATTATAGTGGATTTGATCAGACCTGGGTTTTGATTTAGGGTATTTTTATATTTCCTCATTGAAAATAGGAGGTTATAGTATATGATCTCAACATTAACTGACCTGTGATTATACATTCCTCATCATTGATGTTATCTTTGAGAAAATTATATGTTTCAGAGAAAGAGTTGGCAAATGTATTTGAATAGTTGAAGGATTGTCAGAAAGTTGTCCATTAGTTGACATGATGTAACACGGGGAGGAGGGATTTTAAGTGAATTTACACTTTTTCTCAAACTAATTTTTTTTTTTGCCCCTATTAAAAGTCAGTTATTTATTATATTAATTCTATAAATGTCACTGTTTTTGTTATTAAATTTTCTTTTTTTTCTCTATCTTCTTAAGAATTTTATTTTATTTTATTTTTTATTTATATGCTATTGGCGCTACAGACCAGGGAGGTCCAAGGCCTTGCTCGATGTATTTCCTAAGTACATCGCGCGTTCTTGACATGGTTATTTATATATTTTTTTTATAATGCAGCGTTCTTATTCACAATTCCTCAATATTCATAGAGCTCTAAATAGTTAGGAGTGTCTTTTACACAAGACTATATCACCTCATGATCAATCGTAAAAAAAAAAAAAAATGTAACTTATATTAACCATATAATATAAATAAAACTATAAATTATGCAGTGTGTATACCGCTGAACTCAGCAATAGCCTCAGCCCTCCACTTCTCCATGACAGTATCCTATACTAAAACTGTTACTGATTCAATGAGTTCATTAAAAGGTCTAACAAAACATGTATCTGAAACATCTGACAATTATAAAAATCCACTCTTACATCAAAATGCTAGAAAATCTAGGGATATCAGTTTGCTTTATATGGGTCATGTGGGGATTGCTGGAAATGAGCTTCCAGGAATTGCAGCCAAACAAGCACTTACTCTAACAGGCAAATACACTCTGACACCCAAAGAAGTAAGACTTCCACTGCTAAATGAAAAATCTAGTATTTGGCAATCCATGTGGAATGAAAGTCCACCAAACCTGTTTAACTCAAGATATTCCCCAGAGTAAAAGTTGGGGAATATTACCCAAATTAATTATTATGCTGGTAAGCTGGTTTAAATAAAGAATTACTTGTAATTTGCTGGTAATGATGGAGTGGACTGTATTTATAATAAATTGATATCATGCTTTTCAAATGAAATAACCTCTGTTCTCTTTTAAGCTTTCTGAAACAATTTGCTATATGGTTTGAACAAAACTTGTTACAATATATGGTAGTTTGTTAGTTATAAATTTGATTTCATTACAGTGATTGATGAAAGTATGACACTTTACTTAGTTGAGATATCCTTGGAGCATGAAGATTGGTTCTGGTGTGAATGTTAGGATGGAAGAAGGGTTCTCTCTTGTTTCTTTCTCCTCATCCTTCTGCCGCCGCCGCTTCTCTCGCCTGGGTGTGAAGTTTTACTCCCTCATGACTATTATCAGAAGAGACCTTGAAATAGGAATTTTCAGACAGAGTAGCCATCTTCCCCTGTACAGGTCAAGATGGCTACTCTGATGGTTCTGACCCCTTTTTGGGGGGATCAAGATGGCTGCCTAGGCCTCCTACCGCTTATCTTTGCCACTAGATGGCATCATGAATTTATGGTCATAAGTGAGGGGGTGCCTTGCTTAAACAAAACCAATTAAAAAAGGAATAAAACTATGAACAACATTAAATTGTTCTAATAGGAGAGAGGAAGTCACAGTAACCAGATTGAGAATAAGATACACAAATGTGACACACTCATATTAAATCAGCAAACAGCTGCTGCCAAAATGCTAGTATTGTAATATTACACTCACGGTCAATTTATCAAGAATACCCTTTCTACACTACAGGTTTAAGTAGATTGGGATTAGGGTCATATATATCGGTCACGCTGAGTGATGAAGATAAAATAAAATTGACATTAATTTTTTTTAAGAATAAATGTTATATTAAAAATATATAAGCCTTAAATTTAAATGAATAAAGTTGTCAAATTTAAAGATCCTAGAATCTTAAAATTGTAATTTAAACTATTAAATTGCAAATAAGAACTGAGAAAATAAAACGAAACACTAGTATTGACCATACACACACAATGGCTAGTAACCTTCCGACAGTTACCAAACCGTTACAAATACAGGATAAGCAGAATTTTCATTTTACACACATTAACAAAATCATCTTTAAATTACAATATTAGTTTTTATGCACAGAAGAAAACTTTCAAGTTACAACTGGTCTTCTGTCCTTTTGTAGATGATTTCAACTTTTCGTCTTTCGACTACATCTTTACTTTTCAGTCAGAATTATAATATTTAACAGTATTGGTTGGATCACTAAATCACCTTTTCTTTCTGGGTTTCTTCTTAGTACCAGTATATTTCTTACTTTTTCCTAAATTATCTGCTTCGCAAATCCACTTTCTTACTTTTTCCTTTTAAATTATCTGTATTTTCCTTTTCTCTTGAATCATCTGTGCATATTAATGATCCTTCAAGTCTGCGAGGATACCACTTTATCTGTGATCTGATTTTCTTCTGTTTTAAATCTCAAATTCTTTTGGTCTCCTGCATCAGCTGTTTCTTCCAGTTCTCTTCCATCTTTTGATAAATTTTCATTATTCTCTTCTATAGCCTTTTGATATTTTGCTTTTGTTTCCATCAATACTTCACCACTTTCATCATCAGAACCTGAATCAAGATTAACTCATTTTTAAATGTTCTTTTCGTAACTTCATGTTCTTCAACATAAGCTAATGGTTCAGACGCTTTGTATTCACCACTTGATTCTTCACTAACACCAACTATACAGTCTTTAACAAACACAGATGTTTCAGTGTCTTTTTTTATTTCTTTTTTAGTTTCTGGTACATTAGTAGCATAAGCCTTCACATTTGATACAATCTATCTTTAAGTTCACCACATAAAATCCCTCAGGAGATCTTTTCCCAGCAATCACAGTATCATTTTTTTCAATTTTCACTTTGTTTTTTGGGAAACTTACGTATCCACTGTTCTGTATTATTTTATCCACAGACAACAAATTTCTACTGATATCTGGGATGTACATCACATCTTTTAGTTGACACTTCTCACTTTTTACACAACAAACCATTTCGGCTCTCATGGATACACAGCTTTTAATAAGATCTACCTCATTATCAATTGGTTGTGCCTACGACAATACACTAATGTTGTTGGTCATATATCTTGTGGGACCTGAATCTAAGACCCATTTAGTTGATGATTTACTGCAGCTTTCAGTAAGGAAAGAAGCTGCAGATGTTTTTACGAAATAAGCAGTCCTTCTCTCGGTGGTTTGTTTTCTTACATATACCAAAGGGTTTTTTCTTGGTTGGGCAGTCTTTACTCAGATGTCCTTCTTTAGAGCAAGAAAAACATTTCCGCTTGCTAGAAGTAGATCTCCAATATCTTTTTACACAAGTTTTAAAAGATACAGGAATGTCTGTTTCTTCAGTAGCTGTATACATTGGTACCTGTCCGTTTCTTACTTCAGGTATCCTGAGTGTATGTTGAAATGTTAAATTAAAATTAGTGTGGAAAAAGGGTGTCGAAATTGTGAGACTTTTCTGGTTATTAATGAATGTGCATATATTTAAATAAAAAGCGGTGTCCTCCGCTGTAGCATAGTAGTAGAACAGTCCAGATTCTATCTTGCATGCCACGATAGATAATTTAGCCGGCATCACAGCGGCGTCTTCGGAGTCTTCCTGTGTCGACGGCAAGGGGGCATCAGAAAATGAGACCTCCGACCCCGACTTTATACAAATTCAAAAAAGAACCGAAAATATCGGATTACTTTAATCGGACAGTAGCATTTGTAGAGCGTCTTTCTTCAGCCATCAGTCTTGTTAAATTTGAAAGCGTTTTCCTGTCTGAGCCTGTGTTTTCCCAAGCACTTATGAAATATTTATGCTGCTCTGGAAGTGTAGTTATTACTTTGGAAATGATCACATCATCTGGTATATCACTTTCCAACGAGTTTAAATGCCAAATTTTCGATAGAACTTACGTGGCTTGCCATGTTTAACCCTGTCTTAAATTTAAAATCAAAGAACTCTTACAAAATTTCAATTACAAACTTTTGCTGAGAAACATCTCTCTCATATATGTCACATATTTTAGAATACATTTGACTTGCAGTAGTACGAGTTAAAATATGAGTTAATGCTCTCTGATTCACCGTTGTTACTTTTGGGCTTTACCATCATTTTGCAAGTACACCTTATAGTCTTTACTTTTCTGGTTTCTGGGAGGCTCGAAATTTTCAGAAACAATTTCAAACAACCCGTTGGCTTTTAAGAAGATGATTACCTTGAATTTCTACATTTGGAAGTTCTCAGGTCCTGTCAGCTGCTCAATTTTATTTATTTCATTAAAGCTATTGAGATCCATTTTATATTTCTGATAGCACTGTTAACGTACATTAACTGTTTTTACTTCACGTATTTGAACTGGAACAAACTCTACCACACTATTTTTACTGTCTCAATACACATTTTAATTTTGCGAACTGCCTGGGCCCATAACCTTACCACCACGCGCCAGTGGTACAATAACCAGAACGCGAGGGTGGTGGACACAAATAAAGTGTTTCTACTGTTCTTACTGTTTTATTAGTTACGGTTAAGTAACACAAAACGTTCTTACTGTAGTGAGAACTTACAACACAAGTACACACACGCACGCACGCACGCACGCACGCACGCACACAATGGCTAGCAACCTTCCGACTGTTACCAAACCGTTCATATATTCAATTTGCCACAGAGCAACATGTATACAATAAAAAATGAATTTTTTCATCTCATTTCAACAACATATACCCGCTTTTATCAACATTTCAGGACTCTTCCTCCATCTTCAGACTTCAGATTAGTTACATAGTTCTTTTTACTTTTTTTTTACCCATATTAAAATACTGTTTATATGTTACATAATGTAGACTACTGGATGCTCAAGAATGTGATAGTGAAAAATTGAAATAAAAAAAATAAAATAAAAAATTTACCTTAGTAAATTATACAGTGAACTAGGAAAAAAGTCCAATTCACACAGTGCAAACACCTAACATTTTTGTGTGGTACTAGGTAAAATTTGCTAAACAAAAAGACTGGAAACCAAAATTCCATTTTTATTATTATTTAGAATGCAAAAATATGCAATAATTCCAGAAAAAAAAAAGTGTTGGAAAATAATTCAGGCGCTAATGGGTTAAAACATTTTTTTTCAAAAGATATGTTAGTATTCAACAAGCTTGAATTTAATTTTAAAATGTAATCTTGTTTATTTGGTTTAATTAGTCATAATGCTTATGATGATAGAAATTGTTCAATAAACAGCTAATAGGTTTCATTTTAATTTGTGCTCCTCTTTTTTCTTAATGTATTTTTCCAGCCTATGTAAAACATGTGAAAGCCATCATGTAAACTTTTATAATAAGGTTCTTTAGTTTTATTTTTATGTGTCTATTACTTTTTTTTCCTATCCAATTATACATTTTCAATATGTACAAGGTGTTTAACTCCCATTATTATAGATATATTGTTATTATAAACAATTATTTGTAGTTCAGAGGCACAGACCACATCCCTCTAGCGACTCGACTCCTTTGCATTGGGCATTTTAAAAATGCCTATAAATTCCAGGTTATTAGAAAAAGAAAAATCATTGATTTCCTGAACATAGTTCCCCTTCTAATCTCATGGTATTTGATGCTTTCCAGTATTATAATAAGCATCAAAGCAATTATTATTTTGAAAATAATAATGAAATTATGATCGGCAGTATATTGTAGACATATACATATTTTTTTTATTTTTTCATTGCCGGCCATTAAGTTAACACTTTCCTTAGATGCTTACTAAATCATTTTTCTAATAGTTATTTTTATTTATTTTTTTTAAGCTTTCTAATTTTTCTATTTCATGTGGAATCATAGCCTTTCATTTTCTATATTTCTTCTGTCCTTTTTATTTTTACTTCCGTTTTATTATCAAAGGAGTGTTTACTTGTAAAACAGAATTATCTATTTTATTTCTATATATATTTTTTAAAAAGATATTTTAGTATTCAACTAGTTTGAATTTACTTTTAAATTGTAGTCTTGTTTATTTTTTTTAAATGTTCTTTTCGTAACTTCATGTTCTTCAACATAAGCTAATGGTTCAGACGCTTTGTATTCACCACTGGATTCTTCACTAACACCAACTATACAGTCTTTAACAAACACAGATGTTTCAGTGTCTTTTTTTATTTCTTTTTTAGTTTCTGGTACATTAGTAGC
>NW_027107336.1:265295-268878 GCF_000696795.3 Halyomorpha halys | reverse complement strand
GTAAAACTAAATATTGTTAAAACATAAATAATAATTTGAAAATTTTACATTATTTTTACAACAAATCTTGTAATTATTTATTCATTTAAGGTAAATTGACCATTACTATCTGGAGATTTATTTAAAATAGAACCTGATTGAAAGGAAAGGAACCAAAACGACCATTGTTCACTGTAATACTAATTACATTTCAGTTTTATAAGCTTCATGTCCAGACTTTTTGATTTTATAAAATAAGACACAAATTAACATTAAAAACATAAATGAGAATGTTAGAAATTTGCTGTCTGAACACATTTAGCTTTAAATGTTTCAGTAATGTCCATGGAGAGATCCTTTGAACAATGACAAATGAAGTCCAGAGATTTCAAGTGCTGGAGGGGATGCTCAGAGTTTCCTTTCTTCAGTTTTAGTGTATATCTTGATAATGGTGTGTCATTCAGAAAATTTTATTTTTTCCAAAATTAAAGCTTTTTAGATTCTCTAAAAAAATGATACAATCACATTATATCCTTTCTTCAAAATGGCCGTGCCATGTCTTTTGCCTTCAATTTTACTGAAAAATTGTGAGAAAACAAGTTGTAGAACCTTAAATTCATTTTAAAAATAATTTTACTATTGCTCATTACTCTTCAAAGAGTTAAAAATAAGTTTTTTTTAATTTTTGTAAATTCAAAATATGAACTCACATTCGAATTTTTCCATAGCTTCTTATTAAAAAATTATTTCAATATATGTCTGAACAAGTGTGATCTTTAAGGTTTAGTTGTGTGATCTACTTAAATGATTTTTGAAGTTATTTTAGGCACACTTTTTTTTTTTTTTAACTAAAGGCTTTTCTTGCTTCCTTTCAGAAGGGAATTTCCATACTAATGACTGTTAACTTTAGCTTGCTCAACTAACTATAATATTTCAATTTTCTGATCGCTGTAGACAGTGGTTTACCTGGCTGGATTACATTCTTTTTACACACTTTAATTTAATTATTTGACGCCACATACCAAAAATTGGATGTATATACAGTTAGTAAAAAAAGTCTACATACACCACAATATAAATTCATTTATGAAATAGTGTACATTATCATGTATTAATTAAAGTTATACTTTATTTTTTTCTATTAAATAAAGGTCAGTAGAAGATTAAATCATGCTTATAATATCATTTCGGAATTGAATACATACAAAACGTTTTATAATAAATCTCTGCCATCATCTGTTACAACAAATAAGTCTACATACACCTTGCTTTAATCCTTTGAATGTAAACAAACATTTAATTTTTTTACATGCATAGAGGTTTTCTTTGGTTTTATTGTCTAAACGAATCAGTTAGAATTCAAGTCAAGTGAAAACAACTGCTCAAAATGGAAATTTCTCGAGAGATTAGGCAGTTAATTGTTGTTCATAAAACCGCAGGAAAATTGTTAATAAAAGTGTTTCGATGGTCCATACTGTTTATATATCACTATTTATATATTCATACTGTTGTAAAGTATATTACATATTTAAATTGTTATATACTACCAATACAGTTAAGAAATTGGCAATATATAACAATTACGAATACAAATTTGGGTAATGTATTGTAAGTAACGATATTTAACACATCGATGCTTTTTGTAGTCGAAGTCGGATTCTTAGTTTCAAAAACCACTTCTTACAGGCCGTAAAATGCGGGCACGTTGGAACAGACCTTATTCTATTTCTTGTTCTATTCTTTCATCGAAAAAGCACTTCTGACTGGCCAGATTTTGCATAGTCGTTAGAACAGACCTTATGTTACTTAATTGGAAGTTCAAAAACAACGATGTATTTTGGGTAATGTATTGTAAGTAACGATATTTTAACACATCGATGTTTTTTGTAGTCGATATCGGATTCTTACTTTCAAAAACATCGATATATTTTGGATAATGTATTGTAAGCAACGATATTTAACAAATCGATGTTTTTTGTAGTCGATGTTGGATTCTTAGTTTCAAAAACCACTTCTTACAGGCCGCAGAATACGGGATCGTTGAAACAGACCTCATGTTCCTGAAATAGTTGTTCAAAAACATCGTTGTATTTTGGGTAATGCATGTAAGCAACAATACATTAAAAGATTGATGAATTTTGGGTAATGTATTGTAAGCAACGATATTTAACACATCGATGCTTTTTGTAGTCGATGTCGGATTCTTAGTTTCAAAAACCACTTCTAACAGGCCGTAGAATGTGGGATTTTTGGAAAAGACCTCATGTTTCTGAAATAGTTGATCAAAAACATCGATATATTTTGGATAATGTATTGTAAGCAACGATATTTTAACACATCGATGTTTTTTTGTAGTCGATGTCGGATTCTTAGTTTCAAAAACCACTTCTTACAGGCCGTAAAATGCGGGATCTCTGGAACAGACCTTATTCTATTTCTTGTTCTAATATTTCATCGAAAAAGCACTTCTGACTGGCCAGATTTTGCGTAGTCGTGAGGACAGACCTTATGTTACTTAATTGGAAGTTCAAAAATTTCGATGTATTTTGGGTAATGTATTGTAAGTAACGATATTTTAACACATCGATGTTTTTTGTAGTTGATATCGGATTCTTACTTTCAAAAACATCGATGAATTTTGGGTAATGTATTGTAAGTTACGATATATTAAAACATCGATATTTTTTGTAGTCGATGTCGGATTCTTTGTTTCAAAAAACACTTCTTACAGGCCGTAGAATGCGGGATCGTTGGAACAGACCTCATGTCTCTGATATAGTTGTTCAAAAACATCGATGTATTTTGGATAATGTATTGTAAGCAACGATATTTCAAACCATCGATTTTTTTTAGTTGTTGTCGGATTCTTTATTTCAAAAACCACTTCTTACCGGCCGTTTAATGCGGGATCGTTGAACAGAGCTCATGTTTCTGAAATAGATGTTCAGATACATCGATGTATTTTGGGCAATATATTGTAAGTAACGATATTTTAAAACATCGATGTTTTTGTAGTCAGTTAAGGTGCATAACCCTATATATCTTACTCAGCATTATCCCCTTCCACCATTATTGTATTTATATCCCCCTGTTACAGAGCTAAGGAGTTCATTCAGTTATTGGAGTTGTTACTTTGTTATTCGTAGTAATAGTGTAGTAGTAATAGTAGTGCATATTTTGTAACTTTGATACCAATAAAGTTTTTTTAAAGTTCTTTCCGCGGTTAAGTTCCTTGTCTGCCGCCCGAACAGGGACCCTATCAGCCTCAGGTCAGTAAAGGTGACGAAATTTTCCTGAAGATCAAGAAAAAATCGAGGAAATGTTCCAACAGATTTTAGATCAACTCAGTGAAGACAGCCTTGAACGGAAACTCAGGAAAGACCGAAGAAATTGTCATTTGATAACAGGTCTTGGAGTAAACCACCTGAAGTTTGTGTTTCTACACTTCAATAGGGTCAAGAAAAACAATTTCGATAGGATCCCGCAGAACTGAAAAGTTCTTAAACTTGAGATAATGAAGATCATGGAAATGATGATGTTACTCCTATGGACGTTTCATAAAATATCCACCTATGAAATAACTGACTTGACTAACGCACCAGGT
>NW_027107336.1:262449-264940 GCF_000696795.3 Halyomorpha halys | reverse complement strand
GAGTTGTTACTTTGTTATTCGTAGTAATAGTGTAGTAGTAGTAGTAGTAGTGCATATTTTGTAATTTTGATACCAATAAAGTTTTTTTTAAGTTCTTTCCGCGGTTAAGTTCCTTATCTGTCGACGTCGGATTCTTTGTTTCAAAAACCACTTCTTACCACCCGTATAATGCGGGATCGTTGAACAGACCTTATGTTTCTGAGATAGTTGTTCAAAAACATCGATGTATTTTGGGTAATGTATTTTAAGCAACAATATTTTAAAACATCGATGTATTTTTGTAATTTTTAGTTGTCGATGTCGGATTCTTAGTTTCAAAAACCACTTCTGTCAGGCCGTCGAATTCGTGATCGTTGGGACAGACTTTATCTTTCTGAAATAGTTGTTCATAAAAATCGCCTTTGTTCACGCTCCATAGCATCAACCCACAACTGATTATCCTGAAGAAGTAACGCATCATCATAGGACATCGGATCTGACAGCTCGGACCCAGTTGAGAGAGTTGAATAAGTTACAAAATTGTCCAGTGCTGCTGGTGGTCGCCTGTTTCTCTCAGGTCTGGTCGATGTTGGTTGTCGTGTTGATGTCAAAACGGTCGTTGGTGGAACAAAGTGCGGATCATCATCTTGGTTGCAGCTCCAGATACAGTGTTGTGACGACCGCTGTCAGACGGTATGTCTCTCTCCGAAAAATCATCATCAGTCGATGGGGCTGTGACTCTCTTGTGTCGTCAAAGCCAGAATTAGAATTCACAACAATTTCCTCTTCCAAATTGGATTCGTTGGGAAACACATAGAAGTTTTTATCGGTACCTTCGGAAGTGTTCTATTAATGAACTCCCCAACTGATTTTCGGAGAATGTCACATCTATACGAAGGTAATTTTCTTCTGAGGGTCATACAATCGGTACCCTTTTATGTCTTGACAATATCCTACAAATATGCAAGGTGTAGATCTGGGGCTGAGTTTAGTTTGTTTCGGTGTAGGAGTGTGAGCATAGCCTTACAGCCAAAAACTCGAAGATGTTGAAGAGCAGGTTTCTTAGCTGTCCACACTTGTTTTGAAGACAACTCCAGAACAAGTGTGGACAGTTAAGACTGCTTATATTTCGAACAGGTCATCGTGCAAGTCTGTTTTTACAAAACAACAGACTTGCACGATGACCTGTTCGAAATATAAGCAGCACAGTTTACAGCTTCTCCCCCCCCCCAAAAAACGGTTGGGAGTCCTGACTCTATCAGTAGACATCTTGCACGATCTAACAGAGAACGGTCAAGACGCTTAGCCTTTCCATTTTGCTGTGGCGAGTAAAGACAGGAGGTCTGATGTACAATATCCGATGACTCCAAAAGCTCACTTAATTTATTATTGCAGTACTATCCTCCATTGTCAGTACGTAAAATTTTAGTTTTGCTGTAAGACTGATTTTCAACAAATGATTTGAAAATTTGGAAATAATCGGTGACTTGATCCTTTGGTTTCAAGAAATAGACGAATGACTTGTGACTGAAGTCATCTAAAAATGTCATCAAATATCTGGCACCTGCTAAACTGTTTACCTCCATGGGTCCTACGCGGTCTGAGTGCACTAATTGTAAACACCGTTTGGTAGTGGAGTTACTCTTGGGGAAAGGTAAACGGTGGCTTTTTCCCAACGTACAAATATCACAGGTAATGTTAGGTTTTCACTAGAAATGTTGAAAGCATTAGTAGTTCAAATGCACCATGCGCTGATGCCACAGTTTCATAACAGAGCCAAGACAACAACCAACTGGCAACTAGAGAAAGAACATAACGGCTGAACTACAATCAATATATTCACCGTTTGCCACAGAGCAACACTTATACAATAAACAATTAATTTTTACATCACACTTTAACATAGGCGACATCAAAATCGGAGTGGTAGTATTTAGGAGTGTGGGGACCAATAGTGGAAAAGAGCTGCAGCGATATGAGTGCCCCTCGAGTGTGATAATTATTAGGGAACATAATACTATCACAACTGAGTGTTTAAGAGGACCTAAAAGAGGAAAGCACTGTGTATTGAACAGTTAAAAATACCTAAAACGAAATTATAATATAGTGGTCGCATTGGAAAGGATGCGTAGAGGATATAAGAAGATGGAGGAAATGTTGCACAGTGAGGGTAATTTGTTACTAAAGTGTGATGTATTACAATAAAGCTTTATTTCGGGCTTGTTTGTTTAATATTAATTTATAGGTTACCTACCCTTTACTTTCTTGGATAAAAAAATCAACACGAAGAATCCAAATGAATTACTAAAACACGTATCAATGACCTTTTTAATTTTTAATACATTATAATTGGAGAAGTTTGTCGGGGGGTGCGGTCAGCAAAGAACTACATAAATAAACAAAACCATATTTATTTATTTTATTATTATTTAGAATGCAAAAATATGCAATAATTCCAGAAAAAAAAAAGTGTTGGAAAATAATTCAGGCGCTAATGGGTTAAAACATTTTT
>NW_027107336.1:255125-262399 GCF_000696795.3 Halyomorpha halys | reverse complement strand
AAATAATAATAAAATAAATAAATATGGTTTTGTTTATTTATGTTGTTCTTTGCTGACCGCACCCCCCGACAAACTTCTCCAATTATAATGTATTAAAAATTAAAAAGGTCATTGATGGAATGGAAATTTTAATGAAAAAAGTTAAGTGGTACAAATATTTTAGTCAATTTTCCATTTTTCGCCTTTTCGTATTTCAGATATAGTGACTGATAGGGACAAATAAGATTGCAAAACTTTGTTGGGAATTTAATAAACTTCTAACTTGGAAAGTATAAAATTATCTGTACCACGTACTGTTGGAATTTAATAAGGTTGAAGTTAGGAAAGTATGAAATTGCCTGTATCACGCACTGTTTTTCACACCAAAAAAAAAAAAAAAAAAATGAAAAAAGGGACCTTTGAGGCTTCCCTCCCACTTCTCATCAAGAAGTGAACAAATATTTTATTGCCAACAACGTTAATCGCTTCTCCAGATCAACTCTTAATTGTTAATGATTGATATAATTTTCTCCTTGGTCAGCTATTTTTTTTTTTTTAACTTTTTGTGTATGAATTTGGATTTGTAAAAATTATTTTCCTGTAATCCATTTATGTATAGTTTATCTTTCAAATTAACAGAACTTGTCCCTCCACCTGGTTCGCTATCACCATCACCCTCTGGAAAATTAAAAGTAGAAGAAGATAATTTTGCAGCTACTGCTCCAATAATCCCTGGTGAGGAATCTACTATAGAAATAAACAAAGAAAAAATGGGACTTGGATTAAACATAGTTGGTGGCTCTGACACTCCTATGGTAATGATTTTTATATAAAGATTTTGGTTATTTTTCAAAGAATAAATGTGAGGTGCAAAACTAGTAGCCGAAATAGTAGTATAATAATAATTTATAAATATAAAATAATGATAATATTTCTTTAAAACAGTAGAGAAATGAGTCATTTTTTCTTTAATGTTTGTATGAATATGATTTGAAGAGGGTTAGGTTAAAGCTGTCAGAAAGTCAGAGAGAAGAAATGAATGAATAGGCATTATTTGCAGGTAACTAGTGAGAGGAATGGTAAATAAGAAGAGGACAGAAATTCTAAAGATATGATTATAAGGTTCTTGAAAGATATATCAATTTCAACATTTATTATAAGAATGAACTAACTGAAAGAACAAGATATCAAACAAAAACCATAAATTTTATGGAAAGGATTATGGTTGTAAGATCCAGTTATTGTCCTTTTGTCCACTAATCTAAGAATATTAAAATTGTCTAATGTTAGACTAGTATATACTTGTTAGTGGTAGATTTCAGTGCAAGTATTATCTCACATCACATAATTAATTGGTTTCATTTGGGTTACCTATTTTGGGTAGTAAGAAATTAGACACTTATACTTATCTTTTTCGAACTATGCTGCTGGTTTCATTTGGTATGATGGTATAAAACTTTAGGGTCACCAATCCCTGACAAGATGTGCCTTTTTCAATCCTAGAGAAAGTACATAATATACTGAGGAATTCCCATTTCCTTTCTTCTTTAATAATGCTTAAATAACTTATTCCTAATCAATGGGGATTATTCAGTTTGAGGGGATAAGATCTTCAGTCTTATCATTACTTTAAGATATAAGTTTCATTTGTTCTCATATATTCCTTAATAATGATTTTATTGTACAAGATAATCCAAAAATGTATACATCTCAGTAATATGTGTGTTCTTGTACCAATTCCATCAGAACTTTTTAAGTAATGAATACTGAAATGTAAACAATCATTATCTCATTGTACATTTGCATTGTATTCTTAATGTAAAGATTTAAATTATCCATATGGTTTTTGCTGAAATTCAGTTTCTCAACTGATTTTTTTTTTTAGGATGTGACTAAAAATAACAAGTGCACATAATCATAATGGATGCAAGGCATCCCTCTTATAGTCACCATAATGCATTTTAATGGGATTAAAAATTTAGTTAGAAACAACATAGTATCCACATGTACATTGAACTCATAACATTCTTCTTTTTTCTCTCTTAAATGACTAATTAGAGGTAAAAATAATACATTCTGTCTTTTTTCTTGGCTTAGCTCAGCTCCATCTTGAGAATGGTTGGAAATCTTAATGTTATTGGAATTTTGTGCATTAAATCATAATAAGTACCATCTCTCTTGAATTTTGGTTGTTCTTAGGTTTATCTGGACCTTATAAGTGCCCTGTCTAATGTCCTCAGTAACTTTAATAATAAAGGATGCGACAAACTGTGTTTGCAGTGTCCCTGACTTCAATATTATTTAACTTTTTATTTACAGATAAGCCACATTGCCCTGGGATCCACTATACTCAATGCTAATGAAGTTGTGTTTGTTCTGTATTTCCTGGCAATTAAGCCTATTAGTCCTTTTTGGCAATCTGGTCTACCCTGAGGTTTCCCACCTTGTAGTTACCCTCATAGTGGAAGTACCAAGATTAAAGCAGGCATATTTTCTACAAGATTAGCCAAAGACAAAAGTTATTAAAAGTTAAATTAATATCATGCTAAAGGATTTTGATGGATTACTTCAAACAGATAGAGTTCTGGAAAAGTGGAACCATGTCTAGGAATGTCAATTAAGGAAGCAAATCTGAATCATTCAATTATTTCTTCCATTTTATGTGTCACCTCAACTATTGTTCAGTCACGAGATGTCTTTCCGTTAATCATGTTACTAACTTAAGTGATAATGTTAGATGCTACATTCCATTTTTCACAGACCAATTAATTATTTGCTGATAATTTGTAAAGTTCTTGAATAAAACTTTCTTTAGATTCATGATGTTGCTGAGTTTTTGGCTTAGAATATTCATAATTTTTTTTTCTTTGAGAAATATAATCATCTTTCTTCTCTTTTTATCCGAATGCATGATCTTATCCCATTATCAGGAAGTAAACTGATGGATGTGATCAAATTCATTATCTTCTGAACCCAATGAATGAACCAAAAAAATTAATTTATTGGGACTCATCTTTATTACTAAAACCACCAACAGACCTATAAATATTAAACCTTATAATCCGCTAAAGCTATTGGCTTGGTTCATGGAAATCAAATCCACCAGGCAGCTTTATTTCCACCTGGCTTCCTCCTTCATTTCTATGTATCTTCAAGGCTTCTAAACATATTTCAGTAATACCTTCAATTGTTGCCATTATGTTTCACCGCTGTCACCTTGTAATAAAAGTAAATTAACAACACACTTAAATTAAAACGAGACATTTATTTGGAATACAGCCATTGTAATTGACAGTGAAAGTTAATAAGTTGTTAATTGTTAGATATTGTGGACAATTACATTGTCAGTTGGGTAATATTTCACTATTATAATGCTCAGTGGGTCAAGATCACTTCAATCACACTGTGGCTGAAATGCTATTAGTAAAAGAGTTAATAATCTGTGTGAAGCACTTGTGAAGTTGTACTTCCAGTTGTTTTGAATTTTTGGTGTAATTATTTTTTGTTTTATTATGAACCTAAAAGTTTTTTTCCCCCAGAATTTCTAAATTTCTAAATCATTAGGGTATGGGAATTCTTAAATATATTTTCTATAACCTATGTTAACTTTTCTGGGGGTTTAGTTTGTCTATATTAATATGAAACAAAAATAAATAAAAGGTGAAGATACTGTGTAGCCGCCATTTTTGTACACCAGTTATACCACCAATTAGAACTCAATTCTCCTCATCTAGGACAGTGAAATAAACTGCTCACAAATTGAAGTGGACAATTTTTCAACACACTTAGATTTTTTTGGGTTATCATGTTTAGAAAAAAAGAGATCTGAATGAAAAAAAAATCATTGATAATTAAAGAAAACCTAATTAACTATAAACTATTTTTTAAAATAATGAATTATTTTTTCTTCACTTATAAATGATTGATAGTAAGGTGTTGTACCTCCTCTGCTTCAAATTAAATATTCATGTTGATATTTCATACTCCTTAGAAGGTTCAAAATATTATTTTGGAGTAAAGAAGCCATTCCTCAATTTATGCATTTGCAAGTCTATCCAAGTTACATGGACAAGGGAATGCATGCTTTGAAGTTTGTCCCAAACATGCTCAATTTGATTCATGTTGAGGGAAGGCAGGGCAGTTCATGTACCTGTTTTCTTGATTTTCTAAATACTGTTCAACCCCCCTTACACTATGGAGTTTAGCATTATCATCAACAAAGACAAAGTTTCTCCCAATTTCTTGTGTTAAAGAGAAAATAACAGACCTTAGAGCATTTTTCAAGTAAATTTTTGTTGTCGTGTGTTCATTCCTGCACATTAGCTGAGCATTTAGATTGTTTGATATCCTTGCCAAGACCATTATGAAACCTTATCCATAAGACCAAACTGGCTTAGGCATGTCTCAATTAAATCACTGGTTTTGCTTTCTCCAAACTCTATAACCTTGATCATGATGATCAAAGTCGACTCGCCAGTTAATAAATAGTGGTCCCAGACCTCATCACTTCAATCAAAATGTCCAGGAACCCTTTAGAGATGGGCGCCTCACTGTTAAAAAAACCAAAAAGAAACCTCCTGGTTTGTTTGTTAGGAAGTTAGGATGGTTTTGTGTTGCATTGATCCTCATAGTGACTAATATTAAGATAAAAATTGTGGATAAGTTGTTAAAATAATCTATTTTAAAACAGAAAAAACTTCAAATCATTGAGGCAAAAGAGAATATATAATATCTAAACTTTAGTATGTGGTCCACTTCAATCTGTGAGCAGTTCATATATTTTATATAACATAACATAAAACTTTATAACTTCAAAATTTTTACAATAAAAAGTTTTATTGAAATTAATACAATCTATTGCACTAAAGTCCAATAAGTATGGGTGCTATAATTATCCATTCATACAACATATAGGTGAGAATAATAATAAAAGAATTAAATTAAATATAAACTAATAATAATGATAAAATGAGTAAAATAATATATGAACTTATAAAATAAAAAATAAGTAAACAATAAGGTAAAGTAATAAATATCTTTTTGAACTTAATCACACACCTCGATATGGGTTAAAATCTTATAATCTAAAACTTATATTTTTAATTTTAAAAATACTTTTCATGAAAGCAAAACATTAATTTATTACATTTAAAATTTCCAGGGAGCAGTAGTTGTCAATGAAATATATCCTGATGGAGCTGCATTCAAAGATGGAAGATTAAAGCCAGGTGATCAGATATTGGAAATAAATAATGAAGATTTTAGAAACATCACAAACAATAAAGCTCTTGCTGTTCTCAGACAAACACCAAGCAAGGTATAGAACAGTAATTTTTTATTTTATCAGTCCACTATTTTCATTCATAATTTACTTAATACTCATTTTATTTTAATTTATTTAATACAGATAAACATATACATACAGTGAAAACATATATATTATTACACTGAAAGGCCAGGATAAGTCCCAAACCATGGAATTATGGCTCTTCTTTGTTAATTATTGGAAAATGCTCGGTTTTGACCAGATGTTCCCAGTTACTATTTATGGGAGAGTCATACTTGAGCCAAATTTTAGAATCCATAACAGAAGGGGTTTAGTTAGAAGAGAAGAGAAGAAAGGTTGAACAAAATTGAAATATATTGATAAATAAAATATAATAAGTTGTTGAGGGGGATAGGCCAGAAAGTTTATGACATTTGTTAGTTGATTAGGTTAAATTTAGATTAAGGTGAAGTAGTTTTGCTGTTGATATGTAGACCTGAGGAGTCACCATTTTGTTTTTCGCACTGATGATAATAATGCATGCTTGTATCCTCTAACTTTGGAATCCTATACTAGGATGTGTCCCCTGTTCTGCTGCTGCTGCGGAGACGGGGATGCCAGCTTCCAATCTGTGTGACCCCCCCCCCCCCCTCTAGTGCCAGACTTGGAGCTGCTTCTAACCTGTCATGGTGTCTCTTCAAGGGCTTCTAACTGAGTGAGAGAGGGCGAGAATTCCCTGCAAAGTCTGCAGGTTCAAACAATAAGGGATTAGCCCCTCAGGCGTGGTCCCTTGTTATTCATAAGTGGCACCAATGCAAGTAGTTTCTTGTGACACTAGATGGCCCGTTTGACTCTTTCACTTAATTTAATTGCCTCATTTAATTAGAAAACCATATGCTTGTGAACTGAACATGCTCTGATGAAATATTTAGCATAGCCATGACTTCAGATCGAAAACTTATATATGTATCTATGGAATGAGTTATAAAAATGTATTAAAGAACACTTTGAGAAATGAGCCCATCTGGCAGTTTGATAAAAGAACAATCTGGACCATGTTTCATAATCAAGTGCAAATTAATACTATTAGTCTTGTCGATTTAACTTAGTACAATTACACAGACTTGTACAATAGTAACTTGTACTTTAGTACTTTTTAACTCCTGTAACATCATCAATAGTCCTCCCTATTATGAATAAAAATAAGTATTAGTGTAATTAACACGCTTTTTCTATACTTTTATTTTGAACTAATACTATTAGCTTTCATTATGAAACAGGGCCCAGACAGTTCAGACGGAACAATCAGTTGTAGGAGAACAAGGGGAAAAGAATAACACACCTACACCTGCTCTACATAAACAAAAAACAAAATATGTAGATCCAATGTTTTCTGTGTGATCCACACATATAAAGTGAGGAAGTTAATTCAATTTCTGGATATGCTCTGTGAGGGAGCTGAGCACCCCTGACAAGCACTAAATGAACTATGAACTAGGATAAGGACATTACCCCCAATTAAGTGTTAAAATTGTGTGTAATAAATATAAAAATAAAAATCATTATTTTAAATAGTGATATTTTTGTTTTTGCTTTCAATATTTAGTAATATTCAAAATTTGTGTTATATGGGCTCGGTTATTTGTTATAAAATACTGTTTATTTACTAGTTATTAGTTGTTTGTAATCAGAACAAAGTGTTAGCCCATCCGTGTATGTGGTTATGGAGATTTTATTTTATTCTAATGTTTAATTTTAATCATTTGTACACTTGTTATTCAAAATCAGAGAAAATAACTGCCTATTATATAAAATAGAATATATCTTTATTTACACTAATGTTTATGCATACTTAATATTCAAAGTAAGATGAAAATTACTGTATGAATTGAATTTTGTGAAAAACTCTCCTATTTTCTTGACACCTAAATCAGAATTTAAGTTTATGAAACTCCCAGATCAACAGTTTGGATTCCGAATTGCTCCACTATCCAGCAATGTCATCGTGTGGTGGACGTTGTCTCGTCTT
>NW_027107336.1:251024-254280 GCF_000696795.3 Halyomorpha halys | reverse complement strand
TAATAAACTCCCTAACCACCCAAACCCACTTGTTTCTAACCTTGCTTCCTCTTCCATTCCTGGCAATCCTCCAAGGCGCCTGAAAAGAAGATGGCCTCGTGACCTTATATTTTAAACTGTTTTAGAGTTCTACTACTGGGTAGTTTCTCTACATCCTGTATCATATGTCATATGATCAAATTTACTGGTTGTATTTTTTTATACAGTTGTAAATATCAACAAATAAATAAAATAAAAAAATAAAAAAGTTTATGAAACCCAATATTTTAAGAAAAACTCTTAAAATGCATATTGATTTCATTGTTCTCACATTGGAATGTTTTAAATGAATGAAAAATTATTCCTTATTAAAAACTGCCAGAAGACCAGAAGAGAAGGGTAAAAAAGGTGCTGAAAAAGAATCTATGGTTGATAATTTTATAGAAGCTATACCATGAAATTTTCTCTGTATGTACTGTTTACTTACAAAATTCAGTAAATTTGTTATGTTATGTTTCGGTAATTATCAGAGAGGAAAAACTATGTGGTTTTTATATAATGGATAGTTCCTATCACTCGAATTAATTATTTTTCTAAACTAGAATGCTCGAAAAAAAGTCCTTGCTTTCTCAAATATGGATCTGTTAATTCTCTCTGATGGTTTGTGGTGCTGATTTTGGATGAATAGATTAATTGTTGTTTGTGAATTATTAAAAAGATTTATGAATTCTATGTCACTAAAGTTATTTAATTTTTTTAATTCAAATGATTTTCCACCAATAATTGGACTTTCTTTAATTTCTCAAAGACCTCACAATAGACAAATACATATGAAGCATTGGATGTATAATAATTATTTATTTATTTGTTTATGGGGAAACCCCGGTACAAATAGAGTTAGCCTGTAAATTACATAATTTAATAATCATCGTAATAATAATAACAATCAATAAACTATTTACTTATTATAGGCATTATTTATTATTTGTTTACTTAGCTAACATACCCAAATTTCTTTTTTTAATATCTTTATTGAAATTTACAACTGCATATTATATAATACATTCAGTAAATTTGATCTTAGTTGAAATGGAGTGTTACAGGTATGTAGAGCAACTACCCATTGGTAGCACTCTAATGACATTTTACATTAGGAGGTCTCGTGGCCATCTTCTTTTCAGGGGCCTCGGAGGATTGTCAGGAATGGAAGAGGATACAAGGTTAGAAACTAGGGGGTTTGAGTGGTTAGAGAGTTTGTAATGGAAGCAGTGATATCTGGTTCAGGCTAGATCGGTTACATAGGGAACATTAAGGTCTTTATGTATGATTTTATTTGTAACAAAGTAAGGAGCATTGAAGATTTTACGAAGGATTTTGGATTGTAAGGATTGGATACGAGAGGAATACTAGGAATAATAGGAAGATTTAGTGGAGCCCCAAAGCTCAACTCCATATGTCCAGATTGGCCTTATTACAGTCGTGTAGATCAGCCTTTTGTAATGTGCTGGAAGTTTTGACCGTTTGTCTAGTAAGTGCTGTAATAGTCGAAATCGATGTGCAGTTTCCTGTCTTTTCAGTCTTGTGTGAGGATTCCAGGTTAATCGTTTGTCCAGGTGTAGTCCAAGGTAGCGGATCGGTTCGACAGGAGTAAGTCCCAAATGGTAAATTATAAATCAGGCAGGATTTCACCAAGAGGAAGAACAGACCTCAGCCCA
Source organism: Halyomorpha halys (assembly GCF_000696795.3). Lineage (NCBI taxonomy): Eukaryota > Metazoa > Arthropoda > Insecta > Hemiptera > Pentatomidae > Halyomorpha > Halyomorpha halys. The sequence continues at coordinate 252,586 of NW_027107336.1, read as the reverse complement.
CACACGCACGCACGCACACACACACAACTATGAAAAAGGATGGAAGATATGGTTAACTGTGCTACGGTGCAGGAGCACGGGACCCCAGTACCGGCGCCGATAGGGAATGCGGAAGCGGATTCCCTGGCGTCGTCATCATACAACCGCAGTGCTGCAATGGTGAGAGACTTGGCCATTGTAGCATCGAATGCCACAAGACTAATAACAGCAGAGGTGATGCAAAATCTTGGGAGCAAAATTAAACAGCTTCTCTCCTTCATTACCAAGAACAATGTCCATGGCAAGATAAAGAGTTTTTCATGCGAAATACAACTATACTTTGAAAAGTTAGAAACAGCTGCACTCCCTATAGAAACTGCAGACGGTCACACCCAAACGAAGGAGGTAAGTCCACCTAGGAAGAATGCTGTTAAATCAGAGGGAACAGTAACCACACCTTCTTTAACGGGCGATAAAAGGAGGGACAAGAAGAAAACCACACAACAATCATAATGCAGATCACCGGGGAGAACAACAGGAGGAGCTATGACAAGAAGTGCGAAAACTCGTGGGTATCCGATGCCAGTGGTAAAGCTGCTATTTGGGCCTGTAATTCCCAAGCTATTCAGGAAGTGAATACTACAGCGCACTCCGGCTTTGTATGGGCGAAGATCAACGACGTGTACATCTTTAGCTGCTACGCCTATCCCAGCATCACAATAGAAGACTTTGCAAATTTGTTGAATCGCATTGTCATAGAGGCTAGTTGCCATAATCCAACTATCATAGCTGGTGATTTCAACGCATAGGCAACGGAATGGGGAAGTAGAATAACAAATCGACGAGGTGAAGTTCTCCTGGAAGCTTTCGCACAACTAAATGATATGATCCTTATGAACACCGGAACAAATCCGACGTTTACAAGAGCAGGAAGATTATCAATCATTGATTTGACGTTTGTCAGTGGACGCATGCATCGGATCGCTACTTGGGAAGTTTGTAGATTTTATACAAACAGTGATCACTAGGCTGTATTGATCACACTACATACGCCTACAAGAAAGAAGAGTTGTCGATGAAGGACTAATGGCTGGAATACAAAAACTTTTGATGACGCTTCATTCACTTTAATGCTAGAGGATGAGTGTGAATTAAAAGGGTCAGCCGAGGAAAAGGCGCGTATACTGACCTCTTTTATATCTGGGGCTTGTGATGCAGCTATGACCCGTTCAAAGCCTGGCAAACATCATTCCTCAGTGTACTGGAGGACAGATACTATTGACGATCTTCGCCGGTGTTGCAACCAAGCAAGAAGACGTTACCAGGGAGCGAGACGTCTACCGGAGTTTTCAGTGCTTCAAGAAGAGTTCAGGAGAGCTAGAAGGAACCTGCGACAAGCCATTAAAGAAAGCAAACGACGGTGCTGGAGAGAACTCTGTGATGAGGTGGATGCAGACCCATGGGGTATACCTTACAAAATAGCGCTTAGGAAACTTTGTAATGGCACGATGCAGCACCCCACGAGATCAAATGTTGTAGACAGTATTGTCAGAACACTATTCCCTGAACAGGCGAATAGTATT
>NW_027107336.1:239935-244810 GCF_000696795.3 Halyomorpha halys | reverse complement strand
GAGGACACGTCACACCAGAGAACGTGATGAGCTATATGCTACTATCAGACCAGCATTGGAACGCAGTGAAGATATTCACACGGTACTCAAGAGGTTGAGAGAGTAAGAGAGGGCTAAAAGACGTAACTAGCATGGAAACGTGAAAACCATGCGAAGAATGCGAGGCGGCACTCAGCCATTTCCCTCCATGAAGTAATCCCTAGCGGCTGTCCCGTGGAGAGGAATGAACAGGTGTAGGACGGTGGTTTTAGTGGGTAAAAATCCCACACACGGATAGGTACGGGCCTATCCGTGTCTTTGAAGATTTCCACCGACCCTCGTAAAACACACACACACACACACACCTTTGTGGTTTGGTTTTAGTGGGTAAAAATCCCACACACGGATAGGCCGTGTCTTTTGAAGATTTTCACCGACCCTCGTAAAAAAAAAAACTCACACACGGTAAAAGAAAAATATGTAATTCCGCATTCCAAGAAATACCCTCAACATATTTTTTCTTCTTCATAAAATGAATTCATTACTTTTTAAATTTTTATTAGCTATAATCACAATAAATTATCGAAAATCGTGCAAAATTTTAATTACTGTACATGAATACATACAATACACGCAACAACTACAAAAAGATAAGAGGTTTGTTATGAGAGCATCAGCCTTCTGGGATTGCTGATAAAAATATTAACCACATCTTCTACGATGGTTCCCTTCTTTGATTTAGTTTCCTCAAACATTCTGAGATTATTAAAATGGCAAACTGTAAATTATAATAGGAAGAATGGAATCTAAAAAAGGTTCTTTTTATTCGTTTCCCCTATTATTTTTAGAGATAAGTATATGACAAATAATTCAATCTTACCTTTTTAATCGAAGAATCAACATATATCCATCTTATCCCTTCAAAGGCGTGGTTGTGATCTTGTGATCCGTGGATATATCAACTCAACAATGTAACTTCCTAATTATAGTATGTTTCCAGAAAGAAATCATTTGTCAAACAAGTTCACTATTTTTTTTCTTGGGCCCCGAAAATCTAGGGAGGAGCCGCGGATCCCCCCCCCCCGAACGATGCTCGTTCGTTGTGGAATTTAGGGAAGGGTTTCCGTTACTAGACGCCACGCCCGACTGTGGCCGAAACATGGTAGTCTCTTTGTTCCCAGCAGTGTCATAGTGTCGCCATCTACTGTTTTATTTACAAATCAAATAATAAAACTTATTTTCTACAACATCTTCGACGAAGACCTCGTGATATTGCAATAGGCCTTTCCAAAAGTCAAACTCCTAGATGCACTCGATCGTACGAGTGTTAACAGTTAACCCAGACCATGGAAACTGCGGTTCTCCTCTGACACAACAAAATGTGTTTACGTTAGGAGGAAAAGAACCTCATCACAATCACCAGAAATTTATTTAAGAAATGTTCTACCATATGGTCATGTTTGTAAATTTTTGGGGCTGTCGTTTGATAGGCGTTTCTTATTTTAATTCGGAAACATAACATAAGATAAACCAGGATAAGTTGATTATTTAGTTTTCATATTTGAGCATGATAGAGAAAAACTCAGGATAACTACCTGGCTCCACCTTATATAATTTTTTCAGTGAATGCAACAAACTTTAAATTGCTGCCGGATGACCATGAAGAGTACTTGAAACCTCATTCAGTTTCATTAATTTGTTGCAGCATCTTATAACATGGAGGGGAAAAAAGTCTCTTAATTTGTATGTTTGGTTTTTTTCACACTTGGTCTGTTCTCTCTCTATATGTCTATTTAGGGAATCAAATAGTGTTCCATTTATTCTAATTTAGAGGACCAAGTAGAAATATTAACAAAATATTTAGTATATTGGTTAATAAACAAGCCCGCAATCTGAAAATTTTATAATTATTTGGGTAATAAAAGATCAGCTAGTGGTAAAAATTTAGAAGGAACCTACAAAGGACTGTAGGTGTTAGGTCAATAAGAAATTAAACTAATCAATAAGAGAAGATGGTCGGGGAGAGGGCAGTCAGCAAATAAAGACAAATACAAAAAATTATTTATTCATGCCTACGTTTCAACCTGAATTTCTAATCTTCATCAGGGAGCATAGGCAGAGATTCCTGCTAAATTCAAGTTTAGTTTAGTTGTAAAAGCTTTTGAGTTTAGCCAGAATCTCTGCCTTTGCTTCCTGATGAAGACCTGAAATTGAGGTGAAAATGTCGGCACGAATAAATAATTTTTTATTTATCTGTTTTTATTTGCTGACCACACCGCCCTCTCCGACAATCATCTCCTCTAATTAATCTACGGTCAACTATCTACACCTTATTAAAATAATCAAATTTTAGAGTCCTCTTACCCTGTTTAACTTTTGTTTTTTCTTGTTATTTCAAATCCTAGGCAATATTTCAATAAATAAAGATTTCTCATATTGCATGTATGCTATGAGGGGTCGGCTCTGTCCGTTGACAGCCACACATCGGATCCACGTTATCCTCGTGTGTGGGCGGTTTTTTTTTTTTTAGTCCAATTCGATTAAAAATTGGCACAATCGAAGATAGTTAGGCAAGGAAGTGATCTGCCGAGTTTCATGTAAATCGGGCCCGGATTTTGAAGTTTAGCGAGAAGAGAAGCAGCGACACCTAGCTGGGGCCCGGCTCCCAGCTGAATTTACCCAAAACATCGATGTTTTTAAGTCGATGTTTTCTAAACATCGATGTTATTAAGCCGATGTTTTACGTTTGTCCCAATTTTTCATTTTTTTCCCAAAAGTAACTAAATAAAAACAAAAAAAATACAGTATAAATAGATTCCTATCAACAATGTGGTCGAATAAAAAAGTACCTTCAACCTTCACACTAACGACGTGATAAAGATAAATTACGACTAGAAAAACAATGATGTTTTACAATATCTATGCTCAATATCAAAATATCATTGCATACAAATCTTTGCCAAAAATACATTGATGCTTTTGAATAAACATTTCAGTAACTCAAGGTCTGTTCCAACGACGACGTATAGTCCGGCCAGTCCCAAGTGGTTTTTGCAAAAAAGAATGCAACATTGATAAAAAAAAAACATCGATATTTTGAAATATAAATGTTCAATATCAAAATAATGTTGCTTACAATACATTACCCAGAATAAGTTGATGTTTTTGAATAACTATTTCAGAAACATAAGGTCTGTTCCCACGATCCCGCATTCCACGGCCAGTATAAAGTGGTTTTTGAAACTAAGAATCCGACATCGACTAAGAACATCGATGTTTTAAAATATCATTACTTACAATACATTACCCAAAATACATCAATGTTTTAAAAGATTGTTGCTTACAATACATTACCCAAAATACATGTTTTTGGCAATGTATTGTAAGTAACGATATTTTAAAACATCCATGTTTTTTGTGGTCGATGTCGGATTCTTAGTTTCCTAAACCACTTCTGACAGGCCGTAGAATTCGTGATCGTTGGGACAGACTTTATGTTTCTGAAATAGTTGTCCAAAAACATCGATGTATTTTGGGTAATGTATTGTAAGTTACAATATTTTAAAACATCAATGTTTTTTGTAGTCGATGTCCTATTCTTTGATTGGAAAAGCACTTCTGACTGGCCGGAGCATGCGTAGGATGTTTTTGAACTTCCAATTAAGTAACATAAGGTCTGTTCCAAAGACTACACACGATCCAGCCAGTCAGAAGTGCTTTTTCAATCAAAGAATAGAACATCGACTACAAAAAACATCGATATTTTATAATATCGTTAGTTACAATACATTACCAAAAAAACATCGATGTGTTAAAATATCGTTGCTTACAATACATTACCCAAAATACATCGATGTTTTTGAAAAACTATTTCAGAAACATGAGGTCTGTTCCAATGACTACGACTGCTCCGGCTAGTCAAAAGTGCTTTTTCAATCAAAGAATGGGACATCGATGTTTTAAAATATCGTTGCTTACAATGCATTACCCATAATACATCGATGTTTTTGAACATCCATTTGAGTAACATAAGGTCTGTTCCAACGATCACGCATTCTACGGCCGGTCAGAAGTGGTTTTTGAAACAAAGAATCCGACATCGACTACAAAAAACATCGATGTTTTAAAATATAGTAACTTACAATACGATGTCCTATTCTTTGATTGGAAAAGCACTTCTGACTGGCCGTAGCATGCGTAGTCGTTGGAACAGACCTTATGTTACTGAAATGGTTAATAAAACATCGATGTTTTAGTATTGAACATCGATGTTTTTTTGTAGATGTCGCATCTCTACCGGCTGGCTTATCAATTGGAAGGAACAGACTTGTCACCCCCCACCACTCACTGGCCCCAGCTGGCTGACAATCAAGGTCACCATATCTTCGATGATCACGTCGTGTGTTATCGGAGGAGCCAACACCTTGTTTTGTTATTATAATTTTTGTTTTCTTTCTGTATGTGTAACTAGTTTTAATATTGTTGTCTTCTTCTTCTTTCTCCTAGACTGTGTGGTTTTTATATATATATATTCATGATGGGGGATTTTTTCTGTAACTTTGTATCAAATTGTGATTGATTGTTCTGTATATTAATATTGATATTGAATGTATGACTGGAAGACATTAAATAGCCAATTGTACCATAGTTTTATGGCGGGAAGGAAATTGATTTGTAGCTGTGGTGAGATTTTTTTGTTTTTCTTTTGGGTCCTCTTTCGATATTTCATTTTTTTTTGGCAGTGAGAACGTCAGTTTGCTGGCATGGATGGGCAAACATTCATTAAGGCGGATCCACATGTTGGCCGTTCGCCACGAATCGGAGGCTTTTACAAATACTATATACATAAATTAAACTTAAAAATAAAGAAAAAGATTTCTGGTACAATAAAATGAA
>NW_027107336.1:221912-235410 GCF_000696795.3 Halyomorpha halys | reverse complement strand
TGTTTAATTATATTTGTTTTTCTTTTTGTTAATTCATTTACCTAGTGACTATTCACTTACCTATTAACCAATTATTAACTTATTTATTCTGTTTTAACCAGTTTTATTTTTTATTGTTATTTTTTAATTATATTTATATCTTAGATGTTTGTATATATATTTTAACCTAGAGACTAACATATTTTTTTAATCAATTTTAACCTATCTATACATTTTTAACTCGCTTAATGTTTTTATCATTTTTGTGTTTTTAATGTTTGTGCATATATTTTAACTTACTGACTCTCAATCTTAAAATATTGTCATATTTGTTTATTTATTGTTATTTATTTATAATCTTAATCATATGAACTATAATTCTATATTTGTATGCATATATTTATTTATTTAATCTTTAACCAATTTTAAAGTTATATTTATCATATTTATATATTTTTTTAACTAATCGTTATTTTAGCATTTTACTCATTACCTTTATATTTATAAACCAGTTATATACTCTTTGTATTGATTCCTAATTAATCTTCCATGCAGGTGAAAAGGTTTCGGTATCTGTTGGTAAATTATTGATGAATATAGGAAATATGAGTTCAGACCAACAGAAGCCTCAGAGAATCGAACTGGGACAAACTGTATGGGTTCCAAGAGCGGGAGGCACTGTTCAGGAGGCAATGGTGGTCTCCGTGATGTCTATGGATCCTGCTAGAGATGGCGAAAAAAAGTGTATTAAGGTCGAGTGGCAGGATGAGAAAGGTAGTATTGGGCAAAACGGTGTCAATTGGTGATGTCTTCCCAAGATTGCCTACATTACCGCAGACAAATGAGGAGACGGAAAAAGAACAAGACAAACAAGATCCTCCTCCACAGTCAATCGATAAAGTCTGTCCAATCTGTGGGCTGAATTTTAAGGGTGATAGAGGTCTTGGAACCCAGATAGCGGAGCAAGCATCCCAAAAAAACATCCCAGGGAGGCAAACAGAAAGAAACTAAGGGGCTTATTAAGCATTGTAAGATATGATGAGGTCGGAGAGGGGGAGATAGACCATATCAAAGTAGAAATGAGTAAATGGTCGGCTGTCTTTCAGGATATTATGAAAGTTCAAAATTACAACTCAGGATTTCGACAAGGCAGTGGGCGATTTCTTGAGTTTCCTTAAAAGTATTAACGCCAAACTGCCGGGCCCGCAGCACCCTGCTATAAAATTCTATAAAATGAAGGAAAAAAATAAAACCGAAATGGCCGACAAGGGTTGTATCTTTTCGGAAGGTGTCGAATCCGCAGAGAGCTAACAAGGGAGACAGAAACCGTCGGCAGGAACAGTACCACAATGAGCTAGCTCAATACAATTATTACGATAGAAGGAAAAAAGTGGTACAGAGCATTATGTATTCCGACGCTCCCAAGCAATGCCCATTAAAGATAGCCGACATTGAGAAGCATTTTAGAAGCCTCTTTGAAAAAGAGAATCTTCGCAAACGTGCGGATTATGAGAAAGGCGCCTCGATGCCAAATTTGTTGTCCATAGATAGATAGGATGGTGAAGAGGGCTATCAATTCAACATCGTTGGACTCATCGCCGGGATGGTGTGTTGATCGGCACAATAAAATACTTCGAGGTAACACACATCATCAAGTATATTGCGGAGATCTTGCTGAAGGTGGGGTATGTACCAGAGCCACTACTCCAAGGGCGCACAATATTGCTCTACAAGGGAAAAGGAGACCCAAAAAGTATTTCCTCCTGGAGGCCAATAACGATATATTCTATTGCGCCTAATCATCAAAAAGCTTCTGGATACTGAATTCAGAAAGCAGGTCATTTTCAGCAAAAGTCAAAGGGGCTTTATCTAAGGTCTGCCGGGAACATATGTAAGCGCCAGAATCATCGACGCGATCATAAAAGATTCCAAAAATAGGAAAAAAGATTGTGCGGTGGTTTTTCTGGACGTGGATGGTGCTTTGGACAACGTTGGTCATGGACACTTAGTGAGCTCGCTGGAGGCAAGAGGTGTGTCATCCGACCTTACAAATGTGATTGTGGCTATCTTAACAACAAATAAGATCAAAATTAATATAGGAACCCACACGACTAGCCAGATCAGTGTCTTGCGGGGGGTGCCTCAGGGTGGGCCCTTGTCGCCTTCGCTGTTCAACCTAGCCATCGATCATTTGTACCCGAGCTCTGTGACCAGGAGTTTGAATAAGACCTGAAAAGTGACCAAGAGAGTGTGGTCCTGACAGGGTTCGCGGATGATCAGGCTGTAACGGCGCACGACAGGGGTTCTGCGGAAAGAATAATAAATAGTGTCCAGAGGCTGCTCGCGGAAATTGGTTTGGACAATAAATGCAAAGAAAAGTGTGGGTATCATAATGGACAAAGGAGAGCTGCGGTCAACAAAGCTCTCCCTTGAAAATACAGTGGTCATCCAAACGGCAAAAGTTGGAGACACCATCAAACATCTTGGATGTACATTCTCGGGAGAGCTAGTATTTGGAGAAGAGGTGGTGACAATTATAGAGGTACAACACAATTATTACAAAGAGGTTATATGATAACCTTAATAGGGTAATTAAGCCGATTCTGGCGCAAGGTCATTGAGCCTTTTTGGACTTTGGACCCTAGCCTCGACCCTACCTTAACCACTCACGTGATCTTGGACTTTGGACCCTAGCCTCGAACCAGCCTTAACCACGTGTCCTTGGACTTTGGACCCTAGCCTCGAACCGGCCTTAACCACTGGTCAATGAGTCATTTTGGACTTTGGACCCTAGCCTCGATCCTACCTTAACCACTCGTCACGTGACCTATTGGGGGATCAAATTCGTATTTAGCTCGACTCAACCACTGGTAACGTGACCTTTGGCGAGAGATTTGAATTTAAATTTTTACTTCCTAACCTTAAACTCGTGATAAGTCACGTGGTTATTAGGCAGCCAATTAGAAGCTAGCATTTGATCACATGACCCATAAGGGGGGATTTAAATTCAAATTTAGTTCGATATAACCTTAACCACTCACGTGGTCAGTCACGTGATCATTAGGTTGCGATCTTCTTCTTTTCGTTAGCCGCCATTTTTGTTTTCAAGTGTTTCGCGGTCCTTTTCTTTTCGTTCGTTACCATTTGATTGCGATTCTCGGCATAAACAAACTTAGAGATAAATAGATCTGTTACTAAGTAGGAATTTTGAATTTCTCTTATCTTTTAATAATTTCTACTTTGACCCTTATTTCTTCTGTTTTTAATCTTTTAGTGTAAACAATGTGAATAATTTGAACTGTTTAAATCTAAAATATAAACACTTATATGTAGACCTTTTAATCCCTTCGATGAATGTAAACAAGGGACTTTGAACTTGTATAATCCCTAAAACATAAATAAACAGAGATAAATAGATCTGTTACTATGGAGGGTCTAGCGATCCTCTTCTTTTCCTTCACCGCTATATTGATCACGTGACTTACAGGTTCGGTAGAGGCTGGATGTACCCGGCCGCCATTTTATTTATGAGGGTCTTGCTATCCTCTTCTTTTCGTTTGCCGCCATCTTACTTATGAGGGTCTCGCGATCCTCTTCTTTTCCTTCACCGCCATATTGGTCACGTGACCTAAGGGTTTAGTGGCGTGTACTCGGCCGCCATTATGTTGTTTTTTTAACGCCGCCAGTTTATTAAGTGGGCCTCGCGATCCCCTTCTTTTCGTTCGCAGCTAGTTTATTACGAGGGTTTCACAATCCTCTTATTTTTGTTCGCCGCCATTTTTATTACGAGGGTCTCGCGACCTTTTTTCTTTTCGTACTAGTTAAACCTAAAATATAAACATTGATATGTAGGACCTTTATCTTCTAATCCCTTCGATGAATGTAAACAAGGGACTTTGAACTTGTATATTCCCTCAAACATTAACAAACTGAGAGATAAATAGATCTGTTACTATGTAGAACTTTTTAATCTCTCTTATCTTTTAATACTTTCGACTTTCAACTATGATACTTTCTATTTTAGTTTCCTCAGCGGATATCAACAAAGCATCATTTAATTCCCTAAGGATTGCATTTTGAACAGGCAATACCTAAAACATAAACACCGATATTGGTCTCGATTATCATCTTCATCAGTTAAATCTTTCGGTCGAAGTGAAGAAACTTTGAACCACTAATAAATTACTTATAGGAGTAGGATACACTTTAGAGCAGTAAGATAGATACATCTAATGATTTACCACACATTTCGTGATCTGTGAAGACAAAAACAGTGTATCTGACATACAATTTCTTGTATTCTAAATTATCCATTGTCCTACATCCTGTTATGCCACCCAGCATGGACTTGGTTGGGGTTTAATAGTAATCAGAAAGTATTTTTAAATTTAGAACACACAAATACTGTTTACTATTTATAAGTATTGCAACTATGTAATTTAACTTACGGATATTTATAAATTTTCAGGTCAGAATGGTTATTTATAGAGAAGAGGTTCCAGAAGGAAAAGAAGGTATTGCAAATTTAGACATTATTGAAGTGGAACTAACTAAAAAATCTGGAAAAGGTTTAGGTCTTAGTATAGTTGGAAGAAAAGTTGGTGCTGGTATATTCGTTTCAGACATTGTAAGTTAATATTTTACTGAAATTATAGTTAAATGTATTAAGAATTCAGGATATCAATGGAATGACAGTAAGATCTTAGATCATTTAGTCTCTGGCACTTGCATTCTTATATTAATCTATGTTATAATTATTTTATTACTATAGTGAGAGAGAGAGAGAGTGAGTGAGTGAGTGAGTGAGTGAGTGAGTAAGTGAGTGAGTGGGTGAGTGGGAGGGAGGGAGGGAGAGAGGGAGAGAGAGAGAGAGAGACTCCACACTCCACAAGGTATTCACCTACAGTCATGGAGAAGATAGCATGTTCTATAGATATTTGCTTTAGATCCTAGCTAGAGGACAGCGATGCCCGAGGGGCATTTGTCCTTAGAACGCTCAAAAGTGTAAGGGACAGTGGAGAGACCGATTCATAAACGTAGGTGGGCCCACACAGCGAACCGGCGCTCCGATGATCTCACGCGACGAGTAAAGCGACTGAGTGACTGTACGTAGGCTACTCGACAGGGCGACTTTACCTAGGCTACTGACCTTAACCCTCAACTATTGTTGTGGCTAATAATCCCACTGGCCGGTATTTCACTTCCACACAGCACACATTTAATTCTCTTTCTTTTAAACCAAAACATACTTATAATGTAATTAAATCTATTAACAGCCTATTTCAAAAATATTTACATTTTAATATATATATAAGTTACAGCCTTAGTCAGCTGTTACTTCGATGTCAGCTGATTGAGGAGATCAGCTGATCGCATGTATATAAAGAGATGTACCGAACTCAATAAATTTAGTATGTTACAGCAGTTCACACGTGTTACATCTTATTCCTTCTTCTCTTTCTTGACATTTGGCTATTTAAGTTAAACGTTTATGAACTTAAAGACTGAAAAGAGAAAAAGGATATATAAATGACCAACTCGCTTGTTACTCTAAGACTGGCTTTTATTTTATTTTTTTATTTTTTTTTTTTTTTTGACCTCCTAGAAAAAAATTAAAACAATTAATTAAATATATACAAAGAAATAAATGTATATATACAGGTAAGTAACATCTTGGATTGCCATTGTGGCATTATAAGATAGGCTGCCGGGTCCGCTGAAGGCGGAGTCATCGATGATGGCATGAGTATGCCGTGAGCGTGGCTTTTATTATGTTTCGTACCTCCATATATACATCTTCGATCAGCTGATATACTCTATCACCTGACATTGAAATAACAGCTGACTAAGGCTGTAACCCCCCCCTCACCAGTTTGCAAATAATCCAATCAATAATAAACAAAATTAAATCACCTCTTAAAAACACATAACACAACAGATAATTTGAGATACTCCGGTTAACTCTTGCGCAGGTGTTTCGGTTAGTGGAACTTTAAGTTGTTGAATATGAACTGTCCTGCGCTTTTCGGGTTCTCTCTAAATAGTTACAACATTATGTTCTATTATTATTATCTCCCTGAATGGTCCCTCTTATCGCTGTATCTCCTTACTCCTGTTTGATCCCAACTTTCTATATACAATTGTCCCAATGCTTATCGTTCCCTTCCTATCTGTGAGGTTTAAATTCTCCCGAGCTACTCTCCTGGCTTTTTCCCTCTCCAATTTTCCCCGGTCTTTTTCCCATAGCTTTTTCCTAGTGACATGATTATTGCTTATCTCGTCACCATCCACCGCCATGCCCTTATAATCCCGCCGGATTCCACAAAGCCCGAAAAGGATTACGAAAGGGGGAAACCCCGTAATGGTGTGCACCGAATGATTGTATGCCGCAATTGCTTTTGGCACTGCCACGTCCGGTTCCAGTCCTTGGTTTATCTGGTACAATCGAAGGTGATCGCTCAGCGTTCCGCGAAGACGCACTACGCCTCATCTACTTTTGGTGTGTCCGGCTGTGTGTTGAGGTGCCATATCACATCCTAGTCCTTCATTTCCTGTCGTATCAAAGAATTGTCAGATTCTCTTCCACCATCCGATGAGATGAAGATCTGTCCTGCACCTGGTGCGCCATTGCAGCCTTACTGAAGAGGTCAATCATGGTCACCCATTTGTATCCCTTCCATGTAAATGTGTCGATTTGTAAATATTTGAGTGGTGCATCTGCTGTAGGGGTCTTCTCCTGTCTTCCTTTAGGCCGATGTGTGTCGTACTTAGTGCGTAGACAAACCTCGCAGCTTCCTACAACATCTAATATAGTCTTCCTACCAAAATTATCTTCTCTTTAACGCTTGCATAGTCTCATGGATTCCGCGGAGATTTGACTTACCCTAATGATACGCTAAGGTGACTTCTCTTCGTTGTTCTTCTTCAAAATTCTACAGATCTGGTCATTCTTCACGCCTGGTTGCGACCAGATCGTCGTTATTTTACTTCCCCCCTACTCACTATGTCTAACTTTGGTCAGTACGGTGGTTTTCGTCTTCTAAATAATTTATCTCTCTTTGGCATTAATTATTTCCTCCATTTCCTCTACGTCCCCCTGGTCTTTCTTCAGCCAAACTCTTGTTATTCGATGATTCTTCCCTACCATCGTCTTCCGCTTCATCCTAACCTTCCTCTCTAAGCATCCATTCCCGCAGAAACGAACTCATGATACCGGACGGCCCCTCATTTTCTTGTTCCACGGCGTTCGTGGTTATGGCTCGAGACAACCAATCGGCCACTACCATTTCTTTGCCGGTTTACATATAACCTCCATATTATATTGTGCTAGAAGCTGTTTCCAGCGAGTTATCCTGGCTGACGATTCCTTCAGTTTTCTCACTCACTGGAGTGATCTGTGGTCAGTATGTATCTTGAACCTTCTGCCGAACACATATGGTCTAAAGATCGACGGCCCACACTATTTCCAGGAATTTTCCCGCTCCATTGCTCTGTATCTAATTTCTGTCTCCGTAAGGCGCCTGATAGCGTACGGCACTAGGCGCTCTCCCCCATCGTCCTCCTGAAACAGCACCGCTCCTAGCGCATACTCACTCGCATCTGTGGTTATCGTGAATTGCTGATTACAATCTCGAAAAGCGGGTACCGGCTCTTGCTGTAACCTCTCCATGCACCGTCTGATATTGACCTTCATCATCGTGGTGACGATTATCTTCCTGCCTTTCTTGAGAAGGTTGTTGAGTGAAACGAAATACTCTGCCCTTTCTGGAACAAACCTCCTATAATAATTTAGAGTCCCTAACAACCTTCGAATTTCTTTTATGTCAGTAGGTACCGCCATTTTCTGAATAGCTGCAACTTTCTCCGGGTCTGGTTTAACTGCTTCCCTAGAAATCGTGTGACCAAAAAATTGTATTTGTTCCTGCCCCAACGCTGACTTTCCCCCCTGGAACACGCTATTTAAGTGTCGCACGTGTTCAACCTCTATCTTACTGAACACAAGGAGGTCATCCATGTAAATCTGACAGACGGATTCGTCAATTCCTCTCAGAAACTCGTCCATCAGGCTCTGAAACGTTATGGGGTGCGTTTTTGAGACCAAACGGCATCCTTGTAAACTCATAAAGACCCCTCTCAAAAGTGAATGCCGTCTTATGTTGATCATTGGGTACATTTTAATTTGATGATACCCAGCCTTCAAGTCTAGTGTGCTGAATACTGTCGCCCCGCTTAGCCTGTCCAAAATGTCTTCGAATCTGGGAATCGGATACTTCTCATCTAGTATTTTCATACAGCTTCCGGTAGTCTGTGACGATACTGTACTTCTCGATATTTTCGCCTGGCGTGATCTTCTTTTTCACCGCCCACAATGGACTATTGTACGGAGACGTACTGTCAATAATGATTCCCTGTCGTTTTAAACTTTCGAGTTCCTCCCGAATATGGTGACCTAGTGCCTGTCGGTATCTCCTCTCCTTTACGTATGCCACCCTGTCCTGCTTCATTGGATCTCATGGACAGTCATCCTGGTTGCCACAAGGATATCCCCTTCTTTAAAAAAAAATATCCTGGTATTCCCTCTTGAGTCGCTGTATTACCTGGTATTGCCTCAACTTGATTGATTGCACCAATCCGTGCACCCTTGTTCCTCTGTTGATGACATTTGTAGGTTTTACCTCCTATCTTAATCCTCAATTCTTAATCTAAGCACCCACCTTCCCTAGCAGGTCACACCCCATAATTACTTTATATTCCCTCGGCATGGACTTTACGATATGCACTTTCAAGATGCCCTTACTAATTGTTCAAACTAATTTCTGCCTCCCCCTCTACCTCACAAGGGCCACCTATGGTGATTATCCTACACTGACATACCTAAATCCGTTGTGAACTCCCTCCATTACACAACTTCTCCACAGCTTCTCTACACATGATAGTACTGGAACTACCGGTGTCTACCTGACACCTCACTCCTGCTATGTCTATTATAGGCGAGCCGCCGTGCTCTCTTCTCATATGGTTTGATCTCCAACGTGCGGTAGCCCCTCTGTGGGTACGCTCCTCAGAAATCTTCTCGTGTTCTAGCTGCTTCTCCTTTTCGTCTCCAAGTCCTCCTCTTGCCTTGCTCGTTATCCTCTCGCTCATAGTCTTCTGCTTCAGTTTCTGTCCCTGAGGTCTCGGACGTGTCCATGGATTCGCTGATGGATCCGTTCGTCCTTCGAGAGATTCTCCTGCTCCGTAATCTCTATGCATTGACCTCCATTGGTTCAGGCACATTTTGCTCCCTCCTCGGATACATAAAGGGACACTGTCGAGCAATATGTTCTGTTCCACATTCAAAACATCGGGTGCGGGGACATTGTGCTACCAGGTGTCCAGCTTTACTCCTTCTATTTTCTGTGTTACTAGCTCTCTCTCTTCTACCATCTCTGTTCTCTCCTTCTCCAAGGGTTTGCCATGTTTCTTGGCCGATGATATTCCATCCGAGTCCACCCCGACTCCTCTACTTCCATTTGGGCCTCCACCTCTCTAGCGCTTGTAGCTCTATGAGATCTTGAGCAATTTCCACAAACGAGCGCTCCCTCCTTCCTCCCCAGCTCTTTCGCCAATTGAATCTTTAGTACCGTGGACAGGAATTGCATCCGACCATGTACCTGGATTGTTTCCATCATCACTTTATCAGCGTTTCTGATGTAGGGTGCCAAGAGTTCCGTGGCATACTGCCCACTAGACTGTTTCGGTTTCTTTGTCTCCCTAATCATCATGAATATGTCCTCCTCTGGGGCCACCGTCCTCCTCCGAACGCCTTCTTTAATCTCTCCTTGATAACATTTCGTCCGCCTGAATTTGATTGAGGATGCTCCTATTCACTCTGCAGACGACAGCTGCTTTTAGTGCCTCCGCAGCTTTACTACCGAGTAGATTTTCGATAGACTTTGCTTCAATTCGGCCTATTAGTCGATCAACCCCTATTTTGAGGTGGCTTAGGTCTCCCATTTTCTCCGTGAACCATTCCAGGTCAGTGATGGCCTTCCTCAAATCTTGGGGGGTAGCAGTGCGTACTTTGATCCACTCTAGTGTTGTTGCGTGTACTTCTGCAAGAGAGACTGGTAGTGGAGGAAACTCTTGGGGTGGAGGATTTCCATCTGTGGGAAGTACTTTCTCGATCCCATTCTGATTTAAAGCTTCCAGGTTCAAGACTGCTCATCTAACTATTCCGTTGCCATTAGCAGCCATTATTTAAAAAAAGTGAGAGAGGAAAAAAAATTTGGAGATGACAAAATAACAACAAAAAAATTATTCTAAAAAGAAAAAAATTCTCCGGTATATAAAGTTTCTGGGTTTCGGCACCAGTTAAACGTTTGTGAGCTCAAAGACTGAAAAGGGAGATAGAAATGACCAACTCGATTGTTACTCAGACTGACTTTTATTGTGTTCCGTGCCTCTATATACCTCTATCTGGACCACGCGGTTCGGCACAGGTCTAAACATGAAGGAGCGCCGGGCCCTAATATAGTGAGATTCGTCCGTCAAACAATAAGAGATGAGCTGGTGCGGCAAAGAAGAGCCAAAAGGGATTTCTCCACCCGTCACTTAGGTTGGGATGAAAACGACGCGCACCGCGTATATGTGAGTGAAGCAATGACGTCCGCCAACAAGCACTTCTACCGGTTAGCCAGGCATAACCAGAAAGTGGCGAAAATCAAGCACGTCTGGTTCAGCGGAGGTAGGGTCAGGTGCAGGCAGTCCGATGGCTACCCAGCGCTCATTACTGGCAAAACCAGCGACTTGGACGTCTTCAGTTGAATTTGGTATCCAAGTCACCACAATATTGTTATAATTTTCTTCTTTTTTTTTTTTTTTTGTATAGAAGATATTTTATATTCATTGTTTTCAACACTTTAATAATAGCATATATACAATTTTCTCTATTTACATCCATTATTTTTTTTTTATTTCTCAATATTCATTGACTATTTTTTCCAAATTTTGATAACTCAAGTAACAATTTCCTTTCAATTTCTTATTTTTGTTACATCCTAAATAATTGTAACAGTATATAAAATATTGTTATTCTTTATCTCTAAACCTTGATCCTTCTTCTTACTTTACCATTTACCACCTCACAGTTATGACTAATATCTTCAGTTCCTGTCACGTTAATGCACAATCCCTTATTGCCCACTTTGATGAATTTAAACATTATTTGCGCGACAATTTTTACCACATAATAGCTGTATCTGAAACATGGCTTAAACCATTAATTCCTTCCTCTCAAGTTTCTATTCCCAATTACGCTTTCTTTCGCCATGACAGATCTGATCGCATTGAAGGTGGTGTTGGGTTGTATGTGCATGTCAGTCTTAAGGTCAAAATCCTACATTGTTCCCCTTCTCATATCATTGCTCATACAGAATACATGTTTGTCGAAATTTCAACAATATCTTTTCCGTTGTTATTTGCCATAGTTTATCGACCTCCCCGAGTTCCACTCGATAACACCTTCGAATCCTCTCTTACCCAACTGGTTTCCACTTATTCCAGTATTATTATCACTGGTGATTTTAACATCAACATTCTCTCTCAATCCAGTGATAAATCTTTTCTTACTGCTGTAATATTTTCCCTCAATCTTTACCTCGTTCCTTTTTCTCCTACACATCACACACAATCCTCTGACACCTGGTTAGACGTTTTTATCTGTGACTCTGCTGTAAAAATCCTTTCCTCTTCCCAGCACTCCGTTCCCTTCCTCTCATCTCACGATCTGATCCAAATACCGTACGACCTAAGTAGTGAGAATATGAGCGAGCTGGAGCACTTCCGTGGGCAGCCAATCAGAAGCCAGCATTTTGGTCACGTGACCTATGGCGGGAGATTTGAATTCAAATATTCGGCTCGACCCACCATTAACCACTTACGTGATCAGTCACGTGACCTATGGCGGGAGATTTGAATTCAAATTTTCGGCTCGACCTACCCTTAACCACTCACGCGGTCCGTCACGTGACCAGTCACGTGATAATCAGCAGTCCAATTGAAGGCTAGTATTTGGTCACGTGATCCCCCGGCGGTGGATTTTAATTCAAATTTAGTTTGACATAACCTTAACCACTCACGTGATCATTAGGCTACGCCCTCTTTTAAGTCACGTGACTG
The DNA here is from genome assembly GCF_000696795.3 of Halyomorpha halys. Classification (NCBI taxonomy): domain Eukaryota; kingdom Metazoa; phylum Arthropoda; class Insecta; order Hemiptera; family Pentatomidae; genus Halyomorpha; species Halyomorpha halys. The sequence goes on along the minus strand of NW_027107336.1, from coordinate 223,272 downwards.
ACACCAGTGGTTGAGTGTACCCAGCCGCCATTTTGTTTTTATGCCCCTTGAGAGGCATACTGGTTTTCGAAGAGGCTGAGTCTACCCGGCCGCCATTTTGTTTTTATCGCCGCCATTTTATTATGAGGGTCTCGCGGCTTTTATCTTTTCGTTCACCGCCATATTGGTCACGTGGTTTATGGGATTGAGAGAGGCATATTGTACCCGGCCGACATTTTCTTTTTTGGTCGCCACCATTTTATTATGAGGGTCTCGCGACCTTTTTCTTTTTCGTACAGCGCCATATTGTAAGGCTGAGTGTACCCGGCCACCATTTTCTTTTTTTATCCCCGCCATTTTATCATGAAGGTCTTGCGACCATTTTCTTTTCGTTCAGCACCATATTGGAAGGGGCTGAGTGTGCCCGGCCGCCATTTTGTTTTAATGCTGTTTGAGATACTTACTGGTTTGGCAGATGCTAAGTGTACCCAGCCACCATTTTCTTTTTTAATCGCCGCCATTTTATCATGAGGGTCTCGCGACCTTTTTCTTTTCGCTCTGCGCCATATTGATCACGTGACTTATGGGTTCGGCAGAGGCTGAGTGTGCCTGGCCGCCATTTTCTTTTTTGATCGCCATCATTTCACTATGAGGGTCTCGCGGCCTTTTTCTTTTCGTTCAGCGCCATATTGGTCACGTGACTTACAGGTTTAGTGGCGTGTACCCAGCCACCATTTTATTGGGTTTTTTTTATCGCCTCCATTTTACTACGAGGGTCTCACGATCTTCTTCTTTTCGTTAGCCGTCATTTTATTATGAGGTTCTCGCGATCCTATTCTTTTTCGTTCAGCGCCATATTGTAAGGCTGAGTGTGCCCGGCCGCCATTTTGTTTTTAAGTTGTTTGAGATACTTACTGGTTTGGCAGATGCTAAGTGTACCCAGCCACCATTTTCTTTTTTGATCGCCGCCATTTTATCATGAGGGTCTCGCGACCTTATTCTTTTCGTTCTGCGCCATATTGATCACGTGACTTATGGGTTCGGCAGAGGCTGAATGTGCCTGGCCGCCATTTTCTTTTTTGATCGCCATCATTTTACTATGAGGGTCTCGCGGCCTTTTTCTTTTCGTTCAGCGCCATATTGGTCACGTGACTTACAGGTTTAGTGGCGTGTACCCAGCCACCATTTTGTTGAGTTTTTTTTATCGCCTACATTTTACTACGAGGGTCTCGCGATCTTCTTCTTTTCGTTAGCCGTCATTTTATTATGAGGGTCTCGTGACCTTCTTCTTTTTCGTTCAGCACCATATTGTGTGGCTGAGTGTACCCGGCCACCATTTTCTTTTTTTTATCGCCGCCATTTTATCATGAAGGTCTTGCGA
>NW_027107336.1:217448-221307 GCF_000696795.3 Halyomorpha halys | reverse complement strand
CGCCATATTGGTCACCTAACTTACAGGTTTAGAGGCGTGTACCCAGCCACCATTTTGTTGGGTTTTTTTTATCGCCTCCATTTTACTACGAGGGTCTCGCGATCTTCTTCTTTTCGTTAGCCGTCATTTTATTATGAGGTTCTCGCGATCTTATTCTTTTCGTTCGCTGCCATTTTACTTATGAGGGTCTCGCGATCCTCTTCTTTTCCTTCACCGCCATTATGGTCACGTGACCTACGGGTTTAGTGGCGCGTACTCGGCTGCCATTTTGTTGTTTTTTCAACGCCGCCAGTTTATTAAGTGGTCTCGTGATCCTCTTCTTTTCTTTCGCAGCTAGTTTATTTCGAAGGTTTCAAAATCCTCTTATTTTTGTTACGCCACCATTTTTATTACGAGGGTCTTGCGACCTTTTTCTTTTCGTACTTGTTAAACCTAAAATATAAACACTGATATGTAGGACCTTTATCTTCTAATCCCTTCGATGAATGTAAACAAGGGACTTTGAACTTGTATAATCCCTAAAACATAAACAAACTGAGAGATAAATAGATATGTTACTATGTAGGACTTTTTAATCTCTCTTATCTTTTAATACTTTCGACTTTGAACTATGCAGTCACATGACTTAAAAGAGGGCGTGGCCTAATGATCACGTGAGTAGTTAAGGTTATGTCGAACTTAATTTGAATTTAAATCCCCCACCAGGGGGTCACGTGACCAAATACTAGCCTCCGATTGGTCGGCTAATGATCTAATGACTGGTCACGTGACGGACCACGTGAGTGGTTAAGGGTGGGTCCTGCCGAATATTTGAATTCAAATCTCCCCATAGGTCACGTGACCAAAATGCTGGCTCCTGATTGGCTGCCCACGGAAGTGCACCAGATCGCCCAAATTCTCACTACTGACCTACCAGTCAAATGCTTTACTCCTAAAATCATATCATACCGTCATCTGGACCTTTTTTCCTATGAATCTCTTCAACCTGACCTTGATTCCGTCTAGTGGGACATTATATACTCCTATAACCCCATCGACCCAATAGTATCCACTCTCAGTTCACATTTGCAATGTATATTAGACATACATGCTCCTCTCAAAACTAGAACCTTACGCCGTCCAACTGCACCTTGGCTTACTTCGGAAATAAATGCAATGTTAAAACAAAGATAAACAGCTAGATGCAAATTTCGTTGGACCCACCTGTCTGCAGATTATACACATTTTAAACTACTCCGTAATGCAACCCAATTAGCAGTTCGACGTGCTAAATCCCTTCACATTCATCACGCCCTCTCTATTGCTCCCGATTCCAAATCCAAGTGGAAAATACTGTGAAATTTATCTCTACCAGAATCCAATAACCTCAGCTCTCTTCCAATAACAGCTGACGATCTCAACAATCATTTCACATGCCATGCTACTGATCTATCAATCTTTCCTGAAATTCCAAATAACACTTTCAATCCTGAAAACTTCTTTTTTTCCCACATATCTTATGAAGAATTACAAACCACTATTCTAAGATTTCGTACCAACGATCATGGACCGAACAACATTCCTGTTAAGTTGATTAAATCCTGTCTCCCAGTCCCCAACTATTCCCATACTTTATCATATATGCAATTTTTCTTTGTAAAATGCCTCATTTCCTTCTCGTTGGAAAACTGCTTTAGTTCGATCATTAAATAAAATCCTAAATCCTTCTTCACCTAATGACTTCCGCCCGATTTATCTCCTCTCTAACCTTTCTAAACCGTTAGAACGCCTTGTTCAAAACCTACTCTCAAACTTTCTAGAAGAACGTTCCCTCATCAATCCTTTCCAATTCGGCTTTCGACCTGGCTATTTAAACAATCCGCTCTCCTTATAATAACCCACAATCTCCAAACTGCCATGAAACACCAAAACCTAACTATCCTAATCCTCCTTGATTTCTCTAAAGCATTTAACACGGTTGACCACAGCATCCTTCTTAACAAACTACAAAATCTTCCTTTATCCAACAATGCTTTGCGCTGGTTTCAATCCTTCCTTTCCGATCGCACCCAGTACGCAGTGGTTCCAGATAAACCACCATCATTGACTCGACCCCTTACCTGTGGTGTTCCTCAGGGTTCATCGCTTTCCCCCACTCTTTTCGCAATCTACATCAATGACTTTTCCCTCCTTATCCAACATTCTCGATACCATCTGTACGCCGATGATTTCCAAATTTACTTTTCCTTCCCACCTTCTATCTATTGGCTGCCACGGAGAAGCTTCAAGAAGACTTGAATCGAATTAGTCACTGGACACAATAAAACAAGCTTAAGTTGAACGCAGAGAAGACTAAAGCAATCGCAATAGGATCCAATCACCTCCAGAAAACTATTCCATATTCCAACCTTATTCCTAAACAACAATCCAATATAATTCCATCCATACATTAAAAACCTTGGTGTCACTATAGACCAAACTCTCTCCTGGAAAAACCACGTCTCTGATATTTCCCGTCGTACCTTCTCCACCCTAAAACATTTAAATTATCTTCGTCACCTACTTCCTTTTGAAACTCGTAAGCTCCTGGTTACTTCCTTAATATTCTCCCACATTGATTATTGGTGTGTGGTTTATGGGAGCGTCTCTGGGGATCTCGAAGCAAAATTAAAACGGTTAATTAATTGCTTTGTACGATTCATCTTTGCGGTCCCCAGGGACGCCTCTGTCATCCAATTTTATGCAGAATTGAAGTGGCTCTACCCCTCTTTCCGTCGTAAATATTTTCTTGCTTCCTTCCTCTTCCAAGTTATCCAATCCCGACGTACATCGTCCATCGTACATCTCTGATATCCTTCAATTTAAATCCTCAGTGCAGTCCCGCAATACTCGCTCACGGCCTTCAGACTTATATGTAACTGCCCATCAAACCGCAGCCTTTAGTATATCGTTCCTCATCCCTACGGAATTCTATTCCCTCCTTCATTCGTAGCTCTTATACCCTTTCAACTTTCAAATCCCGTATCTTCAACCACCTTCTGTCTACCCAATTCCGGAAGAATAATAGAATGTTTTAAATAAAGTTTATATATTTTCTGTACTTAATGTTTCAGAATTTAGTTTATTCTTGTAAATATGCATATTAGCAGAAATTGTACCTTTCCATTTATTATTTTTAGTTTTATTACATCTGATTTTTATCATTTTTGTTTTCTATTATTTATTATCAGAAGTGTTTGTCATCTTATGTTTTATGATATGACAATGACATATGGTTTTAGTTTATTTATTCTATTTTTATTTTATATATTCTCCTAATTATTTTTGTTCATTTTAATCTTCTCAAATTCATTATTTTATTATGTTTTATGAAGTTTTATAATCATTCATTCTTATTTTGTATTTCATTGTAAGGCTCTAAAGCCGAATTCTGACGCCTGTTTGTTATTCTAAAGTGATTAATCCCAGAACAAATAAAGATTATTATTATTATATATACTTTATATATATATAAGTTACAGCCTTAGTCAGCTGTTACTTCACTGTCAGCTGACTGAGGAGATCAGCTGATCGCATGTATATAAAGAGATGTACCGAACCCAATAAAGATAGTATTTTACAGCAGTTCAAGCGTGTTAGATCTTATTCCTTCTTCTATTTTTTGACATTTTGCTTTCGCTAATACTTAACTGGTGCCGAAACCCAGGACTTTAAATCCGTAGTAATATTTCCTTTAAAGAAGATTTTTTTTTATCGTAGTTTTCTCAGCCTTCAATTTTTTGTCTATTCTCTCATTTTCTTTTTAAATAATGGCTGCTAAGCAGTCTTGACCTTGGAAGCTGTAAATCAACATGGGGTTCAAAACCCACCACCCATGGAG
>NW_027107336.1:216068-216356 GCF_000696795.3 Halyomorpha halys | reverse complement strand
AGGCAAGAGGAGGACTTGGAGACGAAAAGAAGAAGCAGCTAGAACACGAGGAGAGTTCTGAGGAGCGTACCCACAGAGGGGCTGCCGCACGTTGGAGATCAACCATATGAGAGGAGAACACGGCGATTTGCCTATAATAGAGAGTGCAGGAGTGAGGTGTCTGGTAGACACCGGTAGGTCAAGTACTATCATGAGTCGAGAGGCTGTGGAGAAGTTGGGTAATGGAGAGAGAGCACACTGGATTCAAGTATGTCAGTGTAGGTTAATCACTTTAGGTGGCCCTTGTGA
>NW_027107336.1:213112-214273 GCF_000696795.3 Halyomorpha halys | reverse complement strand
TACGAGGATTGTTCGTAAACTGGTGGGGGGGGAGTTACAGCCTTAGTCAGCTGTTACTTCTATGTCAGCTGACTGAGGAGATCAGCTGATCGCATGTATATAAAGAGATGTACCGAACCCAATAAAGTTAGTATGTTACAGCAGTTAACACGTGTTACATCTTATTCCTTCTTCTCTTTTTTTGACATTTGACTTTCGCCGATACTTAACTTATATATATAAGTTATGGTTGGACAAGAACTGTATACAACACTAATCCTAACTCCCCATGTAAATAAACCTTATCTCCTGAAGTCTGTGGTTGTTCCTCGTCTATTGCATTTACGGTGATCGCGCGGGATAACCAGTCAGCGACTACATTTTCTTTTCCAGGTTTGTACTGGATTACGATGTTGTACTGGTTGAGCACTTCCTTCCATCTGGTGACCCTAGCTGAGGACTCTTTAAGCTTCCCAACCCATTGAAACGGTCTGTGATCTGTATCTACCCGGAATTTCCTTCCGAAAAAATAGGGGCGAAAATGTTCTACCGCCCACACAATACCTAACAGTTCTCACTCAAGTGCGCTGTACTTTGTCTCAGCATCTGTTAACCGCCTGCTAGCGTACGCCACCGGTCGCTCACCACCCTCGCAATCCTGCGTCAGTACCGCCCCCAACGTGTACTCACTTGCTTCCGTAGTAATGGTAAATGTACGTTCAAAGTCCGGCAATGCCAACACGGTTCCTTCTTAAGCCCCTCCATGCATTTTCTAATGTTTTCCACCATATCGGGCGTCACTTGCACCCTATTTCCTTTTTTCAGAAGGTTGTTGGGGTACCAGATACCTGGCCATTGCCGGTACGAACCGTCTATAGTAATTCAGAGCGCCCAACAATCTCCTGATCCCCCTTAATATCCGTTGGAATCGCCATTTTCCTGATCGCTTCTACCTTATTTGCGTCTGGCCTGACTTCCTGTTCCGATATTGAGTGTCCTAAAAAATTTATCTGGTTTCTACCCAATATTGATTTCTCGCACGATAACTTTAACCTAAATTTCCGGACCTGTTCGAACACCTTGCGCAAGTGGGACACATGTTCTTCCTCCGTTTTGCTAAAAACGAGTAGGTCGTCCATGTATACCTGGCACATGGACTCGTCGATTCCCCGTAAGAATTCG
>NW_027107336.1:211088-211407 GCF_000696795.3 Halyomorpha halys | reverse complement strand
ACTCGGCGCCATCTACTGCTTGGCGGTTTATTGCTCCGTCCTCCTCTTCCTTCCCCCTCTGTTCCTGAGGTTTCTGAGGTCCTCAGGACTCACTAGATCTATAGTCCTCCCGTCTTTTCCGCCGTATCCGATGGAAATAAATTTCCTGGTCCCGTCTCTGCCCTTTTGTACATATAAGGGCAGTGTCGTGCTATGTGGCCTTCATTGCCGCACTCAAAGCACTTAGTGCGGGGGCATTGGGCCACCAGGTGTCCTACTTTTCCGCACCCATGACACTTTCTGTCTTCTTTCCCTCCTCCATTGCGTATTCTGCTCTGGT
>NW_027107336.1:185797-203493 GCF_000696795.3 Halyomorpha halys | reverse complement strand
ATAAGATCTAACTCGCTTGAACTGCTGTAAAATACTGGCTTTATTGTATTCGAAAGTATAGCTGACTCATTCCGTAACTTATATATAAATTGATATATTGATCACTTGTTTTAATATTTATATTTTAATTTAACTATGTTGATTACTAATGTTAATATACGGCTGTGAGACCTGGTTTCTAACAGATACCCTTGAAAGCAGAATCGAGAGATTTGAACAGAAAACACATCTACTAATAGGTCTGCAGAGCCAAAAAAAAAAACTACTAATGTTAAACTTATAGTGTATCTTAGAACTAATTAGTATGCTTTGTATTTGTAGGGAACCATAGTATTTGGCAGCATTGAATGTTATTTAATACAAAATTTTTCTTATTTATAAGAATTATCACAAATTATTATGAGAAGATGGCTGGATCTACAGCAGTTTACACCTCAGCTGTTAGAAGCTCTGACTCAATTGAAAATAGTGATAGACTGCTACAATAGTTTTCATTTGTACATGGTCAAAATTTTTATCATCAACGCTATATCACCCTGAGTGATACAAAAATGAATTGATTGAGTCATGGTTGTCATGATTGAATCATTACTTTTTTAATTTATAAGGCCTTCTGAATCAGTTGTGACCATGTTATTATTATGTAGATGTAATAAGGTTTTCATTTCTGTTTTAATTTTTGTTTTTGACTAGTTCTTTATTCTCAATCATCTCCACAAGACAGAGGCTCGAGCCTTTTACAGACCTTCCTCTTTGGATAAAAAATCCCTGAAGTATCCCAAGAATCAGACTGAGTGATTCTTGGGATACTTCAGGGATTCCTTCTAAACATTAATATTTCCAACATAAAATTCCAACTATAGATAATTAATCTTACTAACATGTATAGAATAGGTATAATGGATTTGGGTATGGTTTAATTGAAATTTAGTAAAAATTTGACATTTATCTTATATCTTTCTATTTTTATTTAATTTAATTTTTTTTTTTTCGTTAAATTGAGTATTAACTGTGCCTATTTGTCATAGAAATATTCTGATAGGTATTTGTTTACAGCAGATGAACTAATTTGCTCAAAAATGAATAGATAAATTAAGACACTTTGACTTGGGAAGAGGTTGTAATTGCATTTTATTATCAGTCTCCTGTTCGATATTTTTAAGCTTCTAGTATTTTAAGAATATCATAATAGTTCTACCAAACACAAGCTGAATGCATCAAAGAGAATTAATAGCCACCAACCAGACCATCTGATCCTTATAGGAGCATAATTGCTCTTGAAATCAGAAAAAAAACATTATGACCTGCAAGCCAGAGATGTGTAGATAAGTTGAAAAGACAGTGAGATAAGGTAAGTAGATTTTGGATCACTAAAAACATTGGAACAGGCAATACAAGCTGGTATTTCTTTTGGGGTTGCATTAAAATGTTCTATGACCACTTTTAAGTTTTTAAAAGGTTCTAAGAAACATGGAAATGAGAAACTTGATGAAAAAAGTTTTTGAGCAAACTTATATTTTATTTCGTTTCTGTTTTTATCATTAAGGCATGTAAATTAATCATCATGAAATAAAGGAAATAATGAATCAAAACATCCTCTTCAAATGCGGCCTTACTGTAAAGGAAATCAATTTCCTTTTAGTTCCTATAATTACTGTATACAACCAGATCATAAAATTGTTTCTACTCCATTAATATAAATGTTATTGAAGCACAAATTGTGTCAAATATTATGTCATTGACCATCAACCTTCCAATGAAGTAATGCATGGTTTTATATATTGATTGGACTATTTCTTCTTTTATCTATTATAAAATTATTGTATTGTAAATGAAAAACTATGAAAATTGTGACATCTATTTTATTATTAAAGATTAATTATATCTATCTGCATGGCGAAAACTTTGTTCTGGTATCTTCCACAATTATTAAATTACTTTGGAAAACCTTTCCAATGAATGGAACTTTTTCCTTACAACAGCAAATAAAGTTAATGCAATGAAAAAAACAAAACACTAAAAGTGATAACAAACTGTGAGTTACAAATGTCTAATATCATTTTTACAATACTATGTACTAGGCTTAGTCTCACACACACACGAGCACAAAAACCATGCTACCATTTATGGCAGATGTTTCCTCGTGGCTTGAAGGACTAACAGATATTTTTTCATAACAATCCACAATAAAAAGAAAATTATTCACTGTGATCAAATTGTTGGTTAATAAATAAAACTGGATTCGAGAGACAACAAGGTTTAATACTCAACTAAAGTTATATCACAAAATACTCATATACTCCGCCTCACAACTCGACAAGGCAACAGTCTTCTGCTTCTTACTATTCCAAATAATTGCACCACCTTGGATTAAAAAGCAATAGCCTGTGATTGAGTATCTTTCATTGATTTTATTCCCCCAGTCAGCATCACAGTACACCTTCAAATTATCTCCTTTGTCTCTAGAAAAAGTCAATTTACAATCTACCACACCTTTGATGTATCTCAGTAATAGCTTCACAGCAATCCAATGTACCCTTCTCTAATTATTATTGTACCTGCTGAGAAGATGAACAGCAAAGGTGATGTCTGGTTGGGAAACTTGAGATAAGTAGAGCAGGCTACCCATTGCTCCTTGATAAGGAATGTTCCTACAATCATCTTCCTCTCCTTTTTCATTCTCAGTGAATTCTAGTCCAGGTTCTAGGGGATTGTTTGTCGACTTAGCTTAATCCATATTGAATTTTTTCAGAATTTCTCTGCTTATGATTTTTGGAAAATACTGATTTTTCTGTTGACATGGTCTCGAATAATTTCCATTCCAAGCTATCTCTTGATTGCTCCTAAGTCTTTCATCTCGAAATTCTCTTTTAATTTATGTTTAATTCGGGACGTCAAAACTTGATCATTATAGAATAATATAAAATCATCCACATAGATTGCTATTATTGGCCAAAATTTATTATTCCTAATATTGTAAACACAGGGATCTGCTTTTGATTGTAGAAAACCAATATCTATTAGTTTATCATGTAGGTTTTTGTTCCAACAATGCCCATTCTGTTTGAGTCCATAGATGGGTTTTTTTAGCCTCCATACTTTCCCTTTTTCGGCCTCTTCAAGGAACTCAGATGGTGGTATTACATAAATTTCGTCCTCTAATTCACCGTGTAAGTATGCTATTGTCACATCCATATGGTCTACTTCAAGGTCTTCTTTTGCAGCATAGGAGAGTAAATATCTTATAGAACAATACTTAACTACGGGTGTGAACGTTTCGTAGTAATCTCGCCCATAAACTTGACTACAGCCTTTAACAACCAGTCTGGCTTTGAAAATCCCCTGTTATTCGTGCTCTTTTATTTTAAGAACCAACATTGATTTTAAGGGTTTGACGGTGATTGGGAGGTCCACAATTTTGAAAGTGTTGTTCTAGTTTAGAGAGCATCCATCGCCCTTCTCATAGCAGCCGCCCACATTTCCCTATAGGCTCCATAAATGTCCTCCGCATTTATTTCTTCATTTGAGGTTAAATATAATTAAAATCCAGGAAAGGTCTTGGTCTCACGGTGGCGTATCGATCTCCAAGGAACAGTCACATCTTCCTCTTCTGTAGGTTCAATATTGTTATCAACATCCTCAGCCTCATTTTTGAAACCGTAAAATGGCTCTTTATTGTCCGGTTCTTAATTGTACAGTACTTCGTCATCCGGTTTTTCATAATCTAATTTATTTGATCGCTCAGAAAAAACAATATGATTTTCACTGGGCAATTTTAAGATTTCATTCTGTTTCTCAAGTGAAGTTGCCTTCTCAATAAATTTAACATCCCTGGAAATAATAAACCCCTTCAGGTTTGAAGGATTGATAAGTCTATATGGTTTACAGTGATCAGGGTACCCGACAAAAATGCATTCTTCGGACTTGGTATCCAATTTTTTCCTGTTTTCCTTAGATATAAATCTCATGGCTTTACATCCAAAGGTTTTGAGATATGATACGTTAACTTTTCTACCAGAGCAGATTTCCTCCGGTAATTTATAATCGAGAGCTTTAGTAGGGCTTCGATTTTTAAGATAAGTGGCTGTACTCACCGCTTCTGTCCAATATCTTAGATCCAGACCTGAGTCCTCTAATATGGTCCTAGATTTCTCAATAATTGTGCGATAAACTCTTTCACTTACACCATTTCGTTGAGGAGAACAAGGCACAGATTTTTGATGGATAATTCCATGCCTTCGTAAGTAATTCTCTAAGTTTTTATTAGTATATTCCTTACCATTATCAGTACATAATATTTTTATCTTAGCCTCAAGTTGTTTTCCTACCTCATTTTTGAATTCTTTAAACTTATCCATAGTCTCATATTTGTTCTTTAACAAATAAATAAAAGTCTTCCGACTAAAATCGTCAGTAAATGTCAACATATATCTAGCTCCACCACAAGAGGGAACACTCATAGGTCCACACAAATCAGAGTGTATGAGTTCTAGCTTACGTGATGAGTGTACACTCCTATCATTATTAAAGGGTTCTCTGTTTTGTTTGACTTTGATACAAACTATACAATCACTGTCACAATTATTATTGAAATCCATTCCAATAGCAGAACTCTTTAATTTATTCATATAATATCTGCCACAGATCATGAGGCAATTTTTTCACCTGTTTAATTTCATTAGCATTTTCCACTACATTTACAGCCTGGGACTTTCTTATTTTATAAACTCCTCCTTCATTGTAAGCAGTTATCAGCTCATTACCGATTATGTTACATTTCTGATAAATTTTCCACTGGTCACGATCAAAAACAACTTTAAACCCTTATCTGTCATTTTACTGATTGATAACAAGTTGGTCGCCAGCTGTGGAACATACAACACATCCGAAACATTAATATCTCTATTAAGATCAACTAATCCAACAACTTCTGATATTATTTTTTCATTGTTAGCCACTGTAATCTCTTGTTTTTTTTCACTGCTATCACTTAACCAATGTTTTTCTTGGTCATACGTGATGTTGCATGGAAAACAGATATGATCTACTCACCTATTATTGCTAAACTGAAAGATAACTTTGAGTCTTTGACTGTAAAAGATGACAAAGTAGAAGCAAAGGTACTAAAGATTAAATTTCACCACTCTGTGAAATTTCAGAAGTTAATTTTATATTTCAAAATTTAATCAGGTTTTAAATTATTTAATAAAAGTTTAACCATTAAACAATTTTGTGTCTTTTATTTTTATGTAAGAGTGTGATCATAAGTAAGATATATTTTCAATCCAATGATACTTATTATAATAAAATGAATAAGTTTATAAATTTACATTTAAATTATTTTACTGGACATACGGAGTTGAGCTTTGGGGCTCCAGTAAACCATCAAATTCCTCCAGAATCCAATCCTTACAGTCCAAAATCCTTCGTAAAATCCTAAATGCTCCTTACTTTGTCACAAATCAAATCATCCATCAGGACCTCAATATTCCATATGTTGCCGATTTGGCCAGAACCAGATACCGTTCCTTCCATAATAAACTTCCCAACCACCCACCCAAATTCACTTGTTTCTAACCTGGCTTCTCCTTCATTACCTAATAATCCTCCTAAGTGTCTGAAAAGAAGATGGCCTCGAGATCTTCTTCTCTAGAAATGTTATTGGAGTTCTATCAGTGGGTAGATTCTCCACATGTTTTTATCATTTTACTATGTCACCTACAGCAAATTTACTTGTTGTATATATATGTATACAGTTGTAATTATTAATAAATAAATTATTAAAAAAAAAAAAATTATTTTATTTTACATTTACAGGTTCCTGGTGGTGTTGCTAGCACAGATGGAAGACTCATGAAGGGGGACCAAATATTAGCTGTAAATGGACAGGATATTAGAAATATGAGCCATGAAGGAGCTGCAACTGTGTTAAAAACCACCAGTGGAAAAATCTGCTTAAGAATAGGGCGCTTCAAAGCAAGGCAGGTTATGAAATGAAATAATGCATATGGCTAAAGTGGTTGTAAATATTAATATGTGTTTTCTTAGGAGACACAACCCTCCCAAAACTAACGGTTCTATTCTCCATAAGATTCTGGTTTGATGTTTCATAGCTCTCCGTTCCTCATTATTTCATTGATTAACCTAGTTCTCTATTCCTATCTTAGTTTTTTCAAGGTGTCTTTACCTAACTGCCCACTATAATTAGCTTTACATGGGGCTATCCAGAATCATATGAATTTTGCAAACCTAGAGGAACTCCTTTTTTTCTTCATAAAAACATACTTCATGCCCTATTTGATCTTTGGACGTCGTAGGAATTCCCAGCAATGCCTACTTAAAAATGATACTTGTAAGATCTAAAATAGTCACAATTGCTTTGTATAGTAGACAACCTCACCTTATTTTAATAGCCAAAAGTATCTCTTTCTTGAGCTCCGGAAAGTCATATGTCTATATAATATACCCTATATGTTAAACATAGCACAATAGGAAGAATTATGGTAGATTTTTTTTTAAGTCTTTATTTCCTTTTGTGGTTCAATATTTACAGAAATTTATTATGCAAAATCACTTTTTTTTTTCATGATAAATTTATCCTCATTCTTTTCTCTGTTGTCCTTTTTTTCCTCGCTCGTGGGGTTTATCCAAAGGACAGCTATTGTGTGGCTGATTAACATGGTTTGTGCTGTATAAACAAATCAGAGACTATGTCACCAGTTTATTATTTTATAAATATTTTAAATTTATAATTACTAGTAAAGAAAATTAATGATAGGTTTTGTTTTTTCATGCTCACTCTGGATAATTAGGAGAATAAGAAAATAAAAGGTAAGCTTTTAATAGAAAAAATGAGTAACTGGAATTTAATGGAAGATTATTAGTAGACCATATTTAATTAATGGAGGAAGATGGTCTAGATGGGGGGTCAAGAAAGGTTGCTCAGAATAATGCATTAGCAATTTATTATACTCCAATTTTTGCCCCTACCTTGCAGGGCTTAATAAAACAGTAGAATGAACAAGTTATATAAAAGGATATGGCAAACTTATAAAAAAGTTATATACACAAAGCGAACAAAGTAAATTAAACGACTACAAATAAAAATGAATAGAATAAATGTTAATGACTTAATGAATGAAAAATAGAATTGGAAATGTTCCACTGGGAACAGTGGAATAGTATAATAGTATTTTTTATATAGTAAAAAATACTATTATCTTATTACAGTACACGGTAAACTATATTGGGGTAGTGTTGAAGATGCAGTTGACTAGATTCCTCATTCTAGTCCTAACTGCAATTTATCCTGTATCCGCTGGACCAAAACCTTTCTTTCACTGCACAAACCAATTTCATAAGCTATGAAACAATCTGCTGTTATCCCTTACCCCCACTCCATCCTCCCTTCAAATCCTGCTTCCAGGGCATTTCTTGTCCAACTCCACTCAGATTAGCATCTTATTATATTGTTGTTTATTTATCTATCCCCTCGGTTCTTTAGTTCTTTCCCCACACTTACACCTTTTTTATTTATTCACTCTTCTTTCCTTTTATTTATCACTAGATTTGCTATTACTTTTATAGTTAATTTTGCACTAATAGCTTTTTACTCCAGTGGCTCATTATGAAATTTATATTTCATTACTGTATTTGCTATTATTATTTATTCTATTCATTTTAATTTACTTTGTTCATTTTTTATATCTTTTGTAAATAACTTCCCTTTTTATAGAATGCATACATCCATTAATATATTTTTTTCATAGAGCTCTATATTCTTGTTCTCCTGTCATACTTTAAATAAAAAACATAAACAGGAAAGAAAAAATACATGCAATCTTAATTATTAAATAATAAAATAAGAGTATCCACTTGAAATATATAAAAGAGGATACAGGTAACCAAGAGATAATGAAATAAACATATTGCAAAAGATGTAGAAAAGAGATACAAAGTATATAATATAGACACAAGTAGTTATATGTGATAAAAAAATGTAATGAAATTGAAAATATATCATGTATTGAGTAGAAAAGGGAGGACATTGCTGTAGAGAAAAAAAATATATATATAATAATTAAAAAGAAGGTGTGTAATAAAAGGAAAAAAGAGGGGGTAGAATATAAATGGTAAGAAAATGGCCAGATTAGGAATAGTAATATTCAGTAAATTTAAGTTAAATGTTTTTATTATGTCTAGAATATTTCTGTTGATAAGGGAAATAAAATCTTTATCGACCTTATGGTTAACAGATTATGGTTCCAGATTTATATGAATAGATTCAGAAATAAGCCAGTTTTGATGTTTGTAAACTGTAGGAAGAATAGAAGATTTATCAAAGTTAAAGGAGCAGTTGACGATCTAGGTATACTCAGATAGTTAGTAGGCGGACAGATTACTAAAGTTAATGAGTTATTTTTGTTGAGAAATACAGGTTTTGAGGTAGTTTTTGGTTTAGCTGATATAGGAAGCAATACAGTCAGGGGTAGAACAAAGAATCCAGTAAACTATATTGGGGTAGTGTTGAAGATGTAGTTGACTAGATTCCTCATTCTAGTCCTAACTGCAATTTATCCTGTATCCGCTGGACCAAAACCTTTCTTTCACTGCACAAACCAATTTCATAAGTTATGGAACAATCTGCTGTTATCCCTTACCCCCACTCCATCCTCCCTTCAAATCCTGCTTCCAGAACATTTCTTGTCCATCTCCACTCAGATTAGCATCTTATTATATTATTGTTTATTTATCTATCCCCTTGGTTCTTTTGTTCTTTCACCACACTTGCACCTTGTTCATTTCTATTGAACTTGTGAGTGGTGGACACAAATAAAATGTTTTTACTGTTCTTACTGTTTTAGTCACGGTTAAATAACATAAAACGCTCTTACTGTAGTAAAAACTAACAGCACAAGTACACTCACAACACTTAGCAACCTTCCACTGGTTGTTACATACTGGCTTGCGATACAATCGATATATTCACAGTTTGCCACCGAGCAACATGTATACAATCAAAAATGAATTTTTAAATCACACTTTAACACACCCTCTTCAACCTTCAAGTTCACAATATACAATCCTTCAGGAGATCTTTTTCCAACTATCACGGTATCATTCTTTACAATTTTTACTTTGTCTTTAGAAAAAGTCACGTATCCACTGTTCTATGTTATTTTATCAAGAGAAAATAAATTTCTGCTGAGATCTGGAATGTACATCACATCTCTTAGTTGACACTTATCACTTTTTTCACAACCAACCATTTTGGCTGTCATGGATGCACAGTTTTTGGCCAGATCTACCTGAGCATCAGGTTGTACCTGTGACAATACACTTATGTTGTTGGTCATATGTCTTGTGGAACCTGATTCTAAGACCCATTCAGTTGATTTTTTACTATATTTTTCAGTAAGGAAAGAAACTGTTGTTTTCTCTTTGTTTTTACGAAGGAAACAGTCCTTCTCTCAGTGTTTTTTTTTTTTTTTTTTACACACCACAGGGTTTTTTCTTGGTTGGGCAGTCTTTACTCACATGTCCTTCTTTAGAGCAAGAAAAACATTTCCTCTTGTTAGAAGTAGTTCTCCAATTTGGTTTTACATTGGTCTTAAATGCAACTGGAATGTCTGTTTCCTCAGTTTAATTTAAGGAACATCTTTCCTCAGCCATCAGTCTTGTAGTTAAATTGGAAAGAGTTTTCATATCGGAGCCTGTGCTTTCCCAAGTACTTATAAAATATTTATACTGGTCTGGAAGTGTAGTTATTACTTTGGAAATGATCATATCATCTGGTATATCATTTCTCAATGATTTTAATTTAAATGCCAAATTTTCGATAGAGCTTATATGGCTTGCTATGTCTATCCCTGTCTTAAATTTAAAATAAAGAAATTCTTGCAAAAGGTCAAACTTTTGTGGAGAAACATCCCTTTCATATATCTTACATATTTTATATGTCGAATATATCCGACTTGCAGTAGTACAAGTTAAAATATGAGTCAATGCTCTCTTATTTACTGTGGTTACAATTAACTTTTGGGCTTTAGCATCATTTTGCATATAGAAATTATATTCTTTACTTTGCTGGTTTCTGGGAGGCTCAAAATCTTTGGAAATAATTTGAAACAATCCAATGGCTTTTAAGAAGAAGTTTACCTTGAATTTCCAGATTGGGCCAGAAATGGAAATTGGCCAGGTCCTTTCAGTGGCTCAATCTGATGTATTTCACTGAAGTTGTTGAGATCCATTGTATATTACTAGTTGCACTTTTAACGAACTTTAACTGTTTTTACTTCATGAAATATTTGAACTTGAACAAACACTACCGCACTATTTTTACTGTCTCACTACAAGTTTTAATGTTGCAAACTACCTGGGCCCATAACCTGTTGAATGCATGAGTGGTGGACACAAATAAAATGTTCTTACTGTTTTATTAGTTATGGTTGAATAACATAAAATGTTCTTACTGTAGTGAGAACTAATAACACAAGTACACACACAACGCTTAGCAACCTTCCACTTGCCATTACATACTGGCTTGTGATACAATCGATATATTCATAGTTTGCCACAAAGCAACATGTATACAATAAAAAATTAATTTTACATCACTATTTAACAATTTCTTCACTGTTCTTTATCAAAAAGAACAGTGAACCCTTATGGTTATCTATCATAAGGGTTTTTAGAGACTAATATAGAGCAGTACTCTTTTTTTTTTCTACTAGAAAGTAAGACTTTCAAAACAAATTTTATACTAATGTATATATTTCTGTTAATCTAGCAATTCAGCATCAGCCAGTCAATAACATTGCTACATTGCTGATTAAGAAGATTTGTAAAGCCTTCAACTGTCATTATTTTTTGTGAATTTAAATGTAAGAAAATAACTTTATATATATATACACACACACACGATCAAGTTTGTACTTGTATGTATGTTTGATTATGTGTATTTTTATATATCTTTTAGTCTACTCATATGTATTTCTGTAAAAATACATAAAATCATGAACACACACACAAACATAAAAGTATATGCCATATTTAGTGAACAGAAGAGTATTTAAATTTTTGTTAATTTTTATATGATCGATAATTTAATGGAAAGCAGTTTGAAACAGGCTTCATTTTAATGAAATGTGTAAAATAAAAAACAAAATACACATTGACATTATTTATATGTTTTGTTTTTCTTAAATTTGATATGGATAATTAATACCTTCCACTTACTACTGCTTTCACGTTGACCTATGTAAAGAGTATATTTTTATAATACCCTGTAATGAACTAACAGTAGATAAATTCCATTGTTTCTATCATGTACAAATTATTAGTCATTCATAATTAAAAATATTAGTTTAGGTTGAATACTAGATCAATAGGTAAAATAGCAAGAAGGAAAAAACATTTATATTGTAATTGAAACCACTTTGAATTTTAAGTAAACTTTACCGTTTTTTGTCATTATTTTTTTTTTTTTTTTTATTAGCTTTTGAAAATATTATTATAAATTTTGTAACCTAAAAAAAGGAATGGTTTATTTACTCCAACTGGTTGTGGCAAGATTTATATTTGTCAACAACAGATAGTAGTGATTTTTATTTTAAATGTATTTAGCTTTGCATTTCAATTCATAGACAAAAAAAATCTCAAATCATGAAATAAATATTACATTTTATTGCAATTATTCTGCACCTTAGTTTAAGTGCACTACTCATATTAACGTAATTTATTATTTGGTAATGTATACTTATTTCAAAGCATTACTTTTAAACAAAGAAGGGTTTGATTACTTTTTATTTTCCCAAATTTTGTTTCAGTTCTTTGCTCAGTTATTTTCCAAAGGAATAAATCAGAAGTTATAAACTTGAATAAAGATGGGTTTGTGGATTTCATTTTTTTTTTTAATTATATATAAATATATAACTATTTCACTATTGACAGTAATCCAGATACTAATTCAGCCATTTTATGCAACCCTCCATTGATTTCAATATCTTTAAATGTTTAAATTAAGTCATCACATTTCTTTTTTTTTTTTGTTATTAACTATGCTTTAGCCTATATGTAGTGCAACTTTGACTTATCTCCTTATATCAATTAATGTTAATAAAGTTTATAATTTAATAAGAAAATGTACTTTTTTGTAATGTTGCTTACTCATGTATTTGCAGATAGAATCAACTTTTCTTTTTTTTTTCAATGATGACCCAAATCAAATGACCTAAACATTGTCAGCAGTAAGTTTAGATTATGACTGAAATAACCTATAAAGAAACATGTTTCAAACTGAAGACAATAACTTATTTATTTTAAAAATCCAGAATAATATGGATAAAATATTCTTACTCAGTAGCATATCCAGACGACAAATATGCAATATCTCTAATATTTAATTATGTATAACATACTGAAACAAAGATCTGAATAAAAGGTGTGAGAATGATATACATGGGCAAGCAAATAATAATTCAAATAATGCCTAAAACAGATTGCAGGTCTCGTTTAGTCTATATTTTTGTAATGTAGATGGTCCTGAGAAAATATTTGCTACCACTGATAAAATACAAGTAATAAATAATAAATTAGAATATTGACCATTTATTTCATTTGACATTTAAGTAATTTTTAAATACTTGATTGATTATAGAATATACTTCTAAAACAATGGATTTGGCAATTGTAAAGCTATAGTAAACTGCAAACTCCCTGGGTAGTAAATATTAAGTGTTAAATGTGCGTTCAGATTACAATTATGAGCTCTATTAAATTAATATGTCTTTATATTGTTCAAAGTCATTAACACTTCATTTTGATACTATCTTGGATTTTTTGATATACTTTGATGTTAGTGAATACTTTACCAATAGTATATTATTAACATTATATGATATTATTAGTATATCATTATGGATAATACTTTATTTTGCATTTGAATGTTTGTTTAATTAATAGATGTGACCACATCATTAAAAGCTTTAGCCTGCTTATTTGGAAACCCCAACTTTCACTGTAATTTAAATTAAAAGGAGAAATGTAATGCAATCCAAGAGAAATTGTAAAAAAAAAAAATTGAACAGTCCTCTATTTTAATATGTGTGTACATATTTCTACTGTGCTTTTTGGACTATTATTGTTCATTCCTTGTTTTGTCTATTTTTTAAGTTTACTCACTGAAATACCAACCATGATGTTTATCAAAGATCAGAGATGATTTCATGCTATAAAAATATAAATGAATTTATATACAAAATAGTTTTTGCTTTTACATTAGTTCTTAAAACCATAAGAATAGTACATTTGAAAATTATTTTAATTTATGTTTTCTAAATTATTAAATATAATTAGAACCTATTTCCATTTAAAAATAATAAAAAAATTGTCTAAGAAATTTATTGAACTTCATCAAAGTTTGAAAACTTCATAGCTAACATTTGCCTGAATTTAGTGACTTTAACTGGGAAAAATTGTCTAAGGACTTCAGTGAATGCATCAAAGGATGTATTAATGTTTACATCAGGGACCTGCTCAGTGTTTTACTGCAGGAGCCCTGAATTGTGAGCTGAACATTTCTTTAACATTAGTGAGGAAAATCGAGGTTGAATATTTCAAGACATGATTTAGTCCTAGGGGTTAATACACTTATATTTTTCTATGACCAATTTTAATCCCTGAAGGGGCAGGTAGGATCAGTGAGTTAATAGATGGCTAATAATTCATTATAATAAGAACAGCGATTCAGAGGTCTCAAACATAAACATATTATGCTTATCTGTGTGGATACGTCGCGGTGGCGTCCAACTGCCTTCTCGGCGCTTCATACGCCAAGCTGATGCTAGTGGGCGAGAACGGAGAACAGAATGGTGGCCTGATGAGGCGTCTTTTCTTACTGTGGTGTCTCCTCGACTAAGAATGGCTGGCAAGTCTAACAGAGGTAACCAGGTTCTGGCTTTCATGTCCTGATAAATAATTTCAATTAGCATTGCAGTTGCAACGTCTTCGGGGTCTTCCGGTGTAGCTACGGGGGCATGAAAAATATAATATAAAAAAAAAAAAAAATCGGATGTGTAATTCCAACTATTACAATGAAGGCAGTGTCAAGAGAAGACCAAGACGTCATATAGGAGTTCTGTACTTAGTAATGTAAGATATTTTTAAAAAATTGCAGATATAACCAGACATCATCAGTTCTATTAGCCAGAAAATATTGGTTAGGTTATAAACGACATGAAAAAGTATGAATTGGGGTAGTAGGCATCAGACGTCATTCATTTATTTGTAAATAAATAGGATGTTCAAAACTCCTTAGAAACTCCCTTTTTTCCCGAGAGTTTTGCGCATTTAGAAATGAAACTTTATAACCTCATAATATATAAGTTTCTTATGATAGTGAAGTCGACTTTGTAACCTCTACCACTTCTCTACAGTACTTAACTCGGAATTTGAAATAGAAAACATATTTTAAATTAAGAATTCTCATGGAAAATCTAATTTTAAAACGATTATGTTTGATTTTTCCGATTCAAGTTCTTAAGATGTAAATTCCCAAAATTCCCAAACAATCATTTAGGTATTTTGTCAAAGCGGTGAGGAAAATCAAAAAACTTAAAGTTCAAAAACGGTTAAGAATTCAATTTCCTGTAAGAATCCTTCATCATAATAGAGGCACTAAAGCTGACGTCAAGATAGGTAATCTCCTCGGCTGGCCGTCATTGTAATTCCAAAATACTGAAATTTTGATGACCGTTTCTTACCGAAAATTGCATTTTAATTTGTTTTTGTTTATTTCGATCGTTCGATTTTCCGAATTGTTTGCGCATAAATCATCAAAAACCAGGAAACAGTGCTGGTTGTTTTCGGCGATTTGCACCTTCAGGACGGGTTGAATCAAATAATCATCTATATTATTTGAGAACCACTTGTTGAAAATATGCCTTTCCAATTCCAACCAAACTTTTAAAAAATAGTAAAGGGAATAAGATATGACACAATTGTACTGCTGTAAAAGACTGGCTTTATTGGGTTCGGTATATCTAAATATATACATTCGATCAGCTGATCTCCTCGGTCAGCTGACATCGAAGTAACAGCTGACTCAACCCGTAACTTTATATATCTATGTATAACGTAAGTATCGGCGAAAGCAAAATATTAAAAAAGAGAAGAAGGAATAGGATCTAACACGCTTGGACTGCTGTTGTAACATACTTGCTTTATCGTGTTCAGTACATCTCTATATATATGTCAATCAGCTGATCTCCTCAGTCAGCTGACTCAGACCGTGACCCCCCCCCCCAACCAGTTTACGTCTAATACTATATCAAACTAATACTATACAATATAATAACATACAAAACAAAAACAATAAAGAAAAACTATTTACAATAAAAATAAATTCCTTAATATTTATCATTGTAAAAACTCAAAAGCTCCCTGAAATAAACGCTAAATACATAATTTAAACCTAAGAATAAAATTTTTAAAAAATTTCATACAGTTAATGAAAAAGTTAAAATTAAAAAGACAATATTTACAAAAGTAAAAAACAATCTTAAAACCAAAAACAATAAATTGAGTAAATAACTAAATTTTCTATAATCTAATCTAGTATGAGAACACTTCAGTTTTATATTGTCATTGCCCGGAGTTTTAATTCTTCAATATGGACAGTTCTCTTTTTTTGTTCTCTGATACTTTCTACTGTAACAATATTGTGTTCCCTTATAATTGTCACCCTGAATGGACCCCCATATCACTGTATCTCTTTACCCCTGTTAGACCCCAACTTTCTATATACGATCGCCCCGATTTTGATCGCTCCCATCCTGTTTGTGACCTTTAAATTCTTCTGCGCCACCCTCCTGGTTTTTTCCTTTTCCATTCTTCCTCGTGCCTTCTCCCATAACTTTCTCTGAGTAACGTAATTATTGTGTATATCCTCACCGCCCACTGCCGTACCCTTATAGTCCCTCTGGAGTCCTCGAAGCCCAAAGAGGGTCTCCAATGGTGAAAATCCCGTAACGGTGTGTACCGAATAATTATATACCACTATAGCCTTAGGCATTGATACTTCTGGTTCCAATCCCTTTTCGATTTGGCATAAGCGAAGATGGTCACTCAACGTGCCATGAAGCCGCTCCATGCCTACTCTACTCTTGGGGTGTCCTGGTGTGTTGAGGTTTCATGTCACATCAAGGTCCTTCATTTCAGCTCGAATCCTGGTATTGTCAAATTCTCTGCCTCCGTCCAATGCGATGCGCTCCGGAACTCCGTAGAATTGGAACCACAATCGGAGAGCTGTTAACACTGCTTCCTTGTGTTTCTTCTTGTCTCCCTTTTGGTGGGTTTCTGTCATATTTCGTTCTTCGACAAACTTCGCAATTTCCTACAATTTTTGTGAATGTCTTCTTCATCCACATCATACCAAAATTACCTTCTTTTAACGCTTGCAGTGTCTCCGTGATGTTAGGATTAATTATTTGTATAATTATATTTATTAAACACTATTTCTGGCAACACTGATCCAGATAGTTGGTGGGTAACAGTGGACTAGTTCCCCCGCTTGTAAACACGCTCTGCTACCATGTGGTAATGTTTTTCTTACTAAACTTAAACTGTGTTATCTTTATTACATAACTAATTATTCACAGGTAATTGTGCCCAGTAAAATTACTATCCAGTTTAATTAGCAGTGTTAACGTCGCGTACTCGTGTGTGTTAATACGACGGAAGCAATGACCAAAGTAACCTCTGCAATCCCTGTTCTCGTTGGATCTAACTTCAACAATTGGGAATTCTGAATACAAACAATATTGAAAAAGGAACATATAAAGGAGGTGCTGAGAAACGCAATACCAGATGATAAAAGTAAATAGAAAACGTTTTTATTGCAAGATGCTGAGGGAAAGACTTTCATAATAGAAGGACTTTCAGATAAACATCTCGATTTGGTTAAGGATTAAACTACATTGAAGACAATGATTAAAGCCCTGAAAAACGTTTTTATGAGGAAAACAGCTTTTTATAAATTAACTTTATGGCGTAAGTTACTTAACCTTAAATATTCACTACTTGTTGACAGCATGGAAGATCAGTTTTTGGACTTTGACATTTCTATTAGAGAGTTAATAGAAATAGGTACACAGTTTGAAGAAACTGACAAAGTCATTTATTTTTGACATTACCAGAATTGGGAACAACAGTGACAGCATTGGAGTCAATTAAAGATGTAAAAATGGATTTTGTCAAGGCAAAACATACGGGCGAGAAGTTAAGAATTAAAGGGAATCCACATTCATTGCATGATGAAACTTCTTTCAAAGCCAATCAGGATCGGAGATGTTACCAGTGTGGCGACAAGTCTCATTTCAAATATTACTGTCTTAAACCAGCAGGTATAAGAAACGAAGGAGATCTTACAGAGGTCAGTGTAATAGAAGCAATGTCAGAGGTAGGTTCAATTATAATATCCCATGGTAAAGCCAATTCTCCTAAAAATGATTTTTCATTCGATGCACTCAATTGCCGAGAAGCAATATTTGTGATACCGAATATTTCTTAAGGCTAAATGTACCGCTTCCTGGGACGCACCAGAATTTACTTTTTTATTTACTCCTGAACGGATGGTCCGATATCGGATCTGTAAAGTGCATTTTGTGTTTTTCGAAAATAGAAGTTACTGAAATTAG
>NW_027107336.1:183863-184815 GCF_000696795.3 Halyomorpha halys | reverse complement strand
CAATGTGGCAATAGGAAAAATAAAAAATAATTATTATTTAATTTTTCTACATATTTATTTTTTATTTTGATATATTTATTCATTTTTTGTTTTTATTTGTTGTATTTTAATATAGTAAGCTTGTGAGGAATATGGAAAAATGCTATTTGTATCAGTGGTCAAACCTAGTGTTTTCTTGTAAATTGTTTCGTTGATATTTTGACTGCGGAAAATTAAAAAATAAGTAACTTGCTGGCTCAAATGTCTAATACCGAAAGATGAGTTTGTTTATCTTTGAAAAGCGTATCTTGTAACGTACTTCAACATAATATATTATAGAATAAAGGTTGGATTATTAAAAAATAATTTCGGTCCAGAAGTACTGCACTCAATAATGGCAGTCTTTCACTTCCATTCGTTCCTTATAACTTTTTTTTTTTTTTGCATTTCGCTCTTGACTACTACTAAGTTATGTATATATATAACTTAAGTATCGATGAAGCCTATATAATATAATATATATATATAACGTGCCATGAAGCCACTTTATGCCTCCTCTACTCTTGGGGTGCCCTGGTGCGTTCAGAAGCCATGTTACGTCAAGGTCCTTCATTTATGTTCGAAAAATGCCATTGTCGAATTCTCTGTCTGATCTGATGAGATGCGCCCCGGAGCTCCGTAGAATTGAAACCACAATCAGAAAGCTACCAACACTGCTTCCGACAACTTGTCCAGCACCTGATGCGCCACTGCTGCGTTACTGAAGAGATCAAATATGGTTATACATTTATATCCTCTCCTAGTGAAAGTGTCAACCTGTAGATCATTGAGCGGTGCATCTGCGGTAGGTATCTCCTGTTGTCAAGGCAAGAGGAGGACTTGGAGAAGAAGTGAAAAAACAGGTAGTATCGAGGAGAGTTTTGAGGAGTGTACTCACAGAGGGGCGACCACACGTTGGAGAACCACCATGTGA